>NW_009933010.1:0-1170 GCF_000696875.1 Nestor notabilis
GCGGTCAGCGGGCGGCAGAACTCGGTAGGCCAGGCCACTAGCCCCGTCTGAAAAGCGAATGTCAAGAGTCCGGATCCGGGCCCTGGGGGACGCCTGTGAGGGGATGGAGCCATGCTGCCGCTCGGGCGGCATCCTTTCCGTGCCCAGAGTAGAACAGTGTGGAGGGCTGCCGGTGTAACCGCGGGGGTTTCGCCACGGGCTGTTAAGATTCGCGGTCTTTTCCTCGTCTTGCTGCCGTTGGTGATACTTTGTTCAGAGTGTGTATGTGTGTTCCAGTCCTGGTACTGGTACTTGGAAAAGTACTGAATGCATCTTGTCATGAAGTGAACATCATCCCGGTGAGTATGGGTCTGACAGTGTGCTGCTGCTGGGTGAATGTGCTTCTGCTTCTGAGGTGTGGAATAGCAATGATTAAGTTGCTTCCAGGAATAGGGTTTTGAAAAGGAAATCTGTGGTCTGTTGTGTGTTAGTGTGAGATACTGGATACAGCAGAGTTTTAAGAAAACACAGTCAAAATCTTTTCAAAGTGAAATATTTTCCATGGAAATATAAAAGCCATGCAGTTCAAGTGACTGATCTTCAGAGTAGAGTTTGCCTAAATAGATACGCTTTCAAAACTTGCATTTATCCTAGGGTAAATTACCATTCTGAGACTTTTCAGATAAAATGGTCTATACAGAAATTGAAGGGCAATATGGAAGATCAGAGCCCAGACCAGAGCCATGACTCTCTTGTATCATGTATCTGTATGTGGAAAAATGTCTCTAAGATGCGCTTCCCACACATCTGCGGTCACAGGTGTACCAAGATAGTCACATTGTATTACTGAGGTGAGGTTACAGTTGACAAACATGGATTTGGCAAACTGATTTGCTTTGATAAGAAAATCCCATTAAGGTATTCCCACATTGTCTTCTCCCGTTGTGTAGCACCTGAAATGCTCTGAACTGTCAGATCATGGCGTAAACTTCCCATCTGAAATGATCAGAAGAGAAAAAAAAATCAACTTTGAGAGATTGCAAGAAGGTCAGGTTTAACCTGGATCATTTAATTGACGGAGATTAGTGTTACCGAGTGGGCAGGCAGCGGCAGGAACGCAGGAGTGGTGAGGAGAGGGTGACAACTTCCGCGGCTAGTAAATCATAGGTGCCTTTGAGGATTTCTGGAAGT
>NW_009933010.1:1201-7165 GCF_000696875.1 Nestor notabilis
ATGCTGGACCTGGAGGCAGTTACTTGAAGGCGGTGATTTGTTCCTAACATGGGCAACAGTACTGAGCAAGTGGTGTACAGAGGACAAATGCAGACTTTGTTTACTGTGGTAACTTTGGCTTGTGGCTGCAAACAGCACCTGGCGTATTTATGGTAGTGTGCTTGCTACGTGTGAGCTCTGGTTTGCAGGCTGCTTGTGACCTTTGTGTAGCTGCAGTGACTTTATACTATTAATCTGTTAACTCTAGGTTTCTTGATTGTGTTTCTGAATTGCAGTATGTACTTTCAAGTGGTTTGTATTCATTCTGTAGTTGTACTAAAAGCAAGAACTTCAAACAATTAAAACACATAGCACTTGAAGTAAAATATTTTGTGTCTAGCTCTTTCACATTGGACCACAAATTAAATTACTGGAAGACTATCTAAGAATAAGTATATGTTTGAGTGGTATGATTCAAAGTACCTTGAAGAGTGTCATTGCTTATACTGTAAAGAAATGAGAGGTATTACTTAGGAAAACTGTAAAAGAATGTATCAGATTTGACTGATTACATGAGGTAATTGTCTAGCTGGTCAAAATATGGCTGCAGCAGGAAAATGAATGTGGCTACAAGTTCCCTTGGCTGCTTTATGTGTGTGTGGAGGATTGCCTTCCTATTCCTCATACTCTCAGTGGTGGTGCCATGTAGATGTCATGTTTCCACATATATTTTATTAGTTATGGATGTTATTAATAACAGCCTTGTTCAAAAACACCACCACTGCAGATGCCTTACTTTTAAACCATCTGCATTGTATTCGTCTGCCTTCCTAATGTGGTGGGCTATTTTTTTAAACTCAGATTTCAAATACAAATCTGTACAGTAGGTTAGAACCACTAATTCACAGTCTACCCACAAGAGGGAAGTCTCTTAGAAAACACATAGGTCAATAATGAATGTGCTACCAACAACTGTGTGTATGTCTGTGTCAGGCGACTGTTCTTTTACTCATAGATGCAACTTGGGGCTCAAACATTTTTGTGCATTTCATTAAATCAGCTTTTGTATCCATTTGATACTCTGTTCACTGTTTCTGAAGGCACAACCATGGATTTTTTCTGTTTTGAAAATGCATAGGGACTAAAATCTTGATTGTTCTTTATTCAGACTTACTACTATTTTGCATGCAGTTCAAGCTTTTCTTTTACCTGTTGCAGAGGCCTCACATTTTTTTCCCCAGGCTGTGCCTGCAGTAGAGGAATATCCTGGTGCAGATGCGCTGACCAAGTGTGTGATCTGTGGCTGATGTGTTGGCAGAAGCCCTAGCATAGATGCTATATTGGGAAGAGCTGAACTGCTTTCGAGATTCTGTCTCCTATAAGCACAGCTCCTCAAAAATTCAGTAAACTGGTATTATTGGACCAGTTAAGTGCCGATTATAAAACTGTGTCTATGGATGACTCACAGAGGTTGGGAAGTCAAATTGCATCTGTTAATTACAGAAGCTGTCATTGCTTCTTATAATTTAGATAGAATGTGTTTTAGTTACTTGGTAACAGCAGTTGCTTTTTACGTGCTTTCTTAGTTTGTAGTGAATGTTGCATAACTTAAACTTGTTGGAGTAGTAAAACTGCTTTGCATTTATTGCATTAATTGATACCTAGTTTATTAATGGTGGGTTTTTTTACTTATGCCATGATTAACTTCACAAATTTATACCCTCCTTGTCTTTGCAGGGGCACACACTGGTTGGTTAGTGAGACAATGTGTTGGTTGCTTCCGTTTTTGGGGGGATTTTTTTGTTGGTTTTGTTTTTGTTTTTTGTTTTTGTTTTTTTTCCTTAAGTTGAAAGCGCTTCCTTTTGCAAGTCTGTGATAGCCCAAATCTAACCCCTTCACTCTTTCACCAGTTCCATAGGGCAACACTGGTTTTGGTATGTGAGGGAGCATCAGGCAGAGATTCTTCAATTGTTTAGTCAGCGTTGTGTATTGCAGACAAAGCCATTTGGGTTCATAGCAGTTCACTCTCTTTGCATGTTTTCTTCTGAGCTGGGTATAGCCGTTGAGTGCAGTGGTGGGTGAATGTGGCCAAATGCCTTATCTTGTATGGTGTCACACTGGGATCAACAGCCAACTAGTATGGCTTCTTTCCAGTATCTGTCTTAATAGCAATTGCCAAATGTTGCTTATCTTACTGCTGTGACATTAGATCAGTATATGAACGAATTAAACCTCTTTGTCTAGATTTATTTATGTCAATACTTACTCTGAATTGATCTGAGCAAAGTACATAAAAAGTCTTTTCTATTGTACCATGCTCCTGTTGCCTAATCTATCTCACTATTGTCCTACTGTAAGTTTTGTATGTTCCATGCCAGCTGTAGTGGATAGGTGCAGAAAACTAAATGTGTGTATGATAGCAGTAGAATAATTGTTAGACTCTGAGTAGCTCATGTGCAGCTCACTTAATTTGTGGTAGGCATGAACGGCAAACTCATTTAAAAGGAAGGTGACTGTAAACTTAAGCTTAATTATTTCTAAATATAATCCATCCTTGCTTGTGTTCTGAATTTACATCTCAAGCTCATGTGGACTCACTTTTTCTCATGGTGGCTTTAGCACTAAGGAGAATCTTAAAATCATTTATAGTCTGTTAATGACTTTTTAGTATAGGCCTGACACAGAAATGAGATGAAAGATGAATGTTAGTCAAAACAAGTTTCCTTTTTTCTTTTTTTTTTTTTTTTTTTTGTAAGCCTGAGCTGATCAAGTGGGTCAGGCTGGGGCTTTCTTTTTGCAAGTGGATGAGTTAAGATGGCTGAATGCGTAGTCCTCTTCCATGTCATCTGTCAGACAAGGGCTCATGCAAATCCTTTTCAACCAAAAGAAAATGCTGAAACTCTGCTCGTGCTTCTGTTGTGAATCACTGTCATCAGTGGCTGGCAGCAAATTTCTTGTTCTCTTTTAAAAAATAATTTCTCTCAAATACTTAAAGTTCTGAGCTGCCAGTTTAACCATACTGGCATTGCTGAGGGTTACTATAAAGCTTTATTATTCTCGCAGCTGGCAGTCTGTTGCTGTTAAGTTGCTGTTGTTCGCATGCAGTTTCTGAATGTCTTGTGAGGAAAGCAGATTTACTGAGGTTAAAGTAACAGTTAAAGAAAGTTTTGTTAGTGCTGTCTAGTCTTTAGACAGTTAGCAATCTGCTAATGGAGGGCTTCTCAAGTACACAAATCTGTTTTAAGACTTGTTAGGGAACAGTTGCTGAAAGCTGTCCTAAGTACTGAGATGTTACTTTTTATGTGACTGTGGATAACTTCTGAGGTATTTGTTTGTATGGCTTTGGCAGATAATTGATTGTGGACTTCCATTCACTTTATTGGGCTGGTTTGCTTGTTACACAGAATTTTTGACCAGAGGATGACAAACTGTGAGTTTTTCTTGTTTGTATGGACCTTCACCATAGGAACAAAATATGTGCATTGCACCACATAGAATGGCAATGGGTTAGGTGAGGAGAAGCAGTGAAATTGGAAAATAATGTCTAGTATTATTATATTTGCCAGAAAATGGAAGCAGAAGGTGTGAGGTTTTTTTGGGTACTTGTGCATCAAGTTTGCTTACATAATCAATTTCTTATTTGTGTACATTGTCTATGTGACAACTGAGGGACTGGAGGGCTGAGAAGCGGTGGCCTAAAACATTTTATCAGTTAAATCTAAGGCTTGTGAAACTTTCAAAAACTGATCTTTTGCTAAGAATTAATTTTTGTATTCTTATTTGTGCTATTATGAAAAGGTATTGCACCATATAATGTGACAAGAGTTCTTTAATTCAAAAGCCAAACCGAACCGTCAGCAAAAAACTGAAAACCCAACAACAAGCAACTAAAACATACCAAAGGAAGGCACTCATGAAATTCAGCATTTTAGTGAGTTTCGCTTCATCAGGTTATACTGCAGATAGTTAAGTTGACATATGTCACTTAAACTGAAATTATTAAGATGGGGGCGGAGGTTATGAATATTCTTTAAAATTTCACAAAATTAAAATAAAATCTTTGTTTTGGTTTTGTTCCATAATTTGATAAGTTTTATATTGGAGCTGTAAATTAATCCACTATTTTCTCCTATGTTTTCTATGGTTAAAGAGTTTCATGATTGTTAAGAAAATTAATTAATCTCATCAGAATAATTATTTAAAGTAAGAGTTTAAACCTTGTTGTAGTGTTTTGTCACCATTTGGGCTTCAAGATGTAGGTACGCTATTTTGTTACTTTACATGCACAAATTCTGTACAACCTGTGCGGGATCCATTTGTCATGGGTATGAGCTGCTAAGTGACTATTTTTCATCTATCCATATCAGAATGGGTTTATTTAAGACACAGAGCTCTATCAGCCTTTGAGTATGAAATGTTGGCTGTTCAATTCAACAGTGTATTGCATTCAGACTAAGGTTGCAGAGATAAACCATCTGAGAGGTAGGAGTCTAGTTTAAGGCAGCATGAACAAACAAAACCCAGTTGATTTCTTTCTTGCCGTGGGCATTGCTGCTAACTTTATTGCATGATAGCATGTTGTGCTCCAACTCTTGACTTTCTACCCCCAAATTATGCAATGCATGAGGCAGAGTAACCATGGAGCTAGCATCTATTTGATGATTCAGTTCTGTATAGTTGGTCGTGTGGTCTGTGTCCTACTACTGTTACTCAAAGCTCGCTCTGATAACAACTACTAGTTTTAATGAGTTTTCCTGTGGCGCCATGCCTGTACTCTCTAAAGTTTTTGGTCCTTGTTGCATGCACATAGGCTAGTCAGAAGACTTCACGCTTCCCAAGGACCAGCAGAGCACCAGTGACAGCCTCAGAACTACAGATCTCTTGCTTCCAGTTACAGTTCCTATCCCATACCTTACACAGGAGCAGCCATTGCATTTGGATATTATCCAATAGTCCTCATCTGTATCATGTGTGTTTACACAGGGATTGTAGTGCAGGGCTGTCAGAGTGCACAGGGTGAAGAGGATGGACTGGTCAGCCTGAGGCACGTGGAGAGGTAATAGATTTCTGGGCTGAAGGAATTGGCAATGATCATGAAGTAGTAATCTAGTTGTACTGTAGGCTTAATCTCTACAGTCTTAAATAATATGTATACTGTAAACACATGTATGAATGTTGCAACATGGCCCACGTCTTGTGTTTTTTCTTTTTGGTACCAAGTAAATTGGAACAGCACTGAATTTTGTATATTATTTTAGAAAGACATTGCTAATGTGCTTTGCTGTAGAAATGCAGAAGGAATAATAAAGCTGACTTTTGTGCATTTGTTTTCTGCATATGCATAACCCTTCCCTTAGTTAAAAGAGAAGCATTGTTGTATAAGGAGCTAAATTTAGGACATTCTGAAATAAGTGTAACCTTTCGGAGTTTGTTTTAGAGAAACAACTTACCAAATACATAGTTACTTGGCTCTCAGTAAAAATATTTGCACTCTAATTCTGGTTTGTGTATCCATAGACTTACACACAGTGTGTGAAAACAGGTGAAGTTAATAATCTTTTATCAGTTTGAATCTAAATCATTAACCCCCCCAAAAAAATCTAAAAGCCATGCTGATTATCTTGTTCTGTGAATAAGGGAGATGTGCAGACTGATTTCCTACAAGCCCAGTGATTGGTGACCCATGTGAGAAGAACTTTTCTGGCAGTAGGGATATTTAAGAAATTCCCTCCCTTATATGGTTTCACTTGTCTCTCCTGGAGGGTGCCTTTGTTCTATTCAAATGCCTATTTTTTATTTAAAAAACGAGACCGGTATCTGTTATCTGATTCTCTTATGCCATGATTGGAAACTAAGCCTTAAAAGAGGGGTTGTACAGCAACCTCTGGGTTTCATTCAGGTTTTCAGTTTTAAAAATCATTTAGATGGTAAAAATGATCAGGCTGGCATGAAATGAGTTGTGGTCAACGGTTCAGTGTCCAGTTG
>NW_009933011.1:0-5462 GCF_000696875.1 Nestor notabilis
GAGAGATTGTTCCTTCCTTCCCTTTCTCCCACACAGCGGGCAGCCCAGGCATTGCCGGGAGGTGACAAGGCGCCACCCCGGTGGGAAACATCCCGCCAGGCAAATCTGCGGAAAGCCGGGCTCTTGTACCCTCATCTCCCTCCAGGCTGCTGCCTCGTGCCTCCCTCTGTTCCCAGAGGAACAAGGCCTTTGTTGAGCCGGCCGGACAAAGCAGCCCTTCATTGCCGTGCCGTGGGAGGCTCAGTGGCTGCATCACGCTCCTCCGGGCAGCGGTGCTGGTTCTCAAAACTGGGGGACAAAGCGGAAGGTGGAGGCACATTAAGTGCTGTGAGGACACGGTTTTCAACTCATGAGTGGCTCCCACAGGACCACCCGAAGCCCTGGCTGCAGGATTTGGATTGTGAGCACACACAGGGCCAATGCCCTTTCCAGGACTGCCGCAGGACGTTGGCAGCTTGTCTCTGAAACACGGTTCATAGAACCACCAGAATGGTTTGGGTTGAAGTGACCTTAAAGCTCCTCCAGTTCCAACCCCTGCCACAGGCAGGGACACCTTCCACTAGAGCAGGTTGCTCCAAGCCCCTGTGTCCAACCTGGCCTTGAACACTGCCAGGGATGGGGCAGCCACAGCTTCTCTGGGCACCCTGTGCCAGCGCCTCAGCACCCTCACAGGGAAGAATTTACTGACTTTTAAGATCTGGTCTATGGGCATGTTGTCATATCAACCAGGAAAAGCCCACAACTTGCATGGCTTCAAAAGGCTGATGCTGATATTTAGCAGACACTTCTACTGCTGTAACACTATTTTTTTTTGGTGCTAAGATATAAGCTACTCGCTAAATGACACGTACAAGCTTGAACACGGCATTGAGGATTAAGCTAAAGAAGTGAACCAGACATCAGAGTTGAAATGTGATCACCAAAATAAGCCTGCTAAAGCCAATACAGCTCAGCTTTATCTCCAGTCAGGATAAGAGGAGTCATGCTGAGCACTGACCCCAGCAGCTGGAGTCACACACTTGCATTTTGTGCTTCCATTCCCTGCCATCAATGAAATGCAACATTAACAGAGAGAATCCAGGTGATCTGTATCTACTTACACCCCAAGTACAGTTGGCACAATTTTTCTTCTGATCAGTTTTATTTGAAGCTTCGAGATTGCATACGTGCCAGTGAAAACATCATTTGGGGTGACCTATTTGACAAGAGATGAAGATTTAAAAGAAATGATACTAAAAAAAGATAGAGGAACTACAAAAAAAAACCCAAAAACCCAACACAATTGACCACAGGGACATTTCTCCAGACACCACAAACCAAAATGGTGAGGTATGAAAGAAGAACTTAGCAACTCAAAATACAAATAAAGACCAATTAGTCACTTCAGACCAATCCAGTGTTAAGTGATCAGCTCTCACAGGAGTGTATTTCAAAACAGTTCCTGAAAAATCCCAAGCTTCTGCTTTCTGTGTTTGCCTGCCTGAACTGGAACAAAGCCACAAGAAGAAATTGGGGTTCAGGGGAAGAGGACAGACAAACATACCCTGAACAAACATACCTTCCTTTAGCTGCCTTTTTATTGACTGTGCTTCTGATGTGGAAGTTCAAGTTCTGACAGGCTGGTGACTGGCGCTGCTGGGTGACAGATTTTCCTCCTCTGTTTGTTCTCTGTAGCTGCACTTCAGGGGTCATCCCTGTTATGATAAAGTTCCTGCTGCACTATATGAAGTTCTATTTCCTGTAGGATAAGCAAAGTTGTGTTAGTGATGGTGATACCGAGACTTCAGCACTGTGACTTCACAGCGGTTGTTGTGGCTGCAGATAAGGAACTAGTGACACATTATTTGACATTTCCTTGTCAACCACGCACAGCATTCCCCAGTTTTTCCATGCATACAGAATGGTGGAAGGCCTACTACTGCTGTGATTTCCAGTAGGAATATGAAATGCAAAAGAGTCTTGCAAAAATAAACTGGTTGTTTGACATGTTTCAAAGCAGCTTGTTGGAAAGGAGTCACTGAGTGTGTCTCTTAGCACAGCTATAAAGCAGATATTAGTCCCCTTCTGCTCCTAAACCTTGTAATGTGCTTTCTTCATTCTTCATTGTCCCTTGGCACTTGGGCTTAGTGATGCTAAAGGAAGTGACTTGCCCAACTGTGGAGGTTAAAGCCAGCCTTCTACTGCTGTCCTGCATAAAAAGAAAGCGTTTTGGATAAGAAGTGACTGTAACTTTCTGTGCCTTTCAATCCCACTTTCTTCACAAATGCTGACATGTAATTTTATCATTATTTAAAAAGTATTTTACAAGAATGCATTCTAAAACAGGGAAGCAGATATTACAGATCATTGTATGTAATTTATGCCGAAAGAACAGACTCCTCAAACCTTCTATCAACTGTATTAACTCCAAGTCTTTACTTTTCCTGGGGTTTGTGGTAAAAAAGTAAATCCAAAAGCAATGCTCATGTGACCAGAAAATTTGGCTGCTGTTCTTTCTTGTCAGAGACTTCAGAAAGAGACACGTAGAAAAGGCTTTTCAAGAGCAGGCTGATTTGACCTAGCAGAAATCCACAAGGAAGGGTGGGACGATAGGCAGTATCCCAGCTCTAGCAATTTGGTATTGTTACCAATTTAGTGGGTTTTAATTACTGTTGTTAGGTTCTGTCCAGATGTTCAGAATGAATAGGCTGAAGTCAGCCTTTTCTCAATAACTGTTGTTGCAAAACTGCTACAGGCTTTCAAGCACTCAGAAGAATAAAATAATAAAAGAAGAAATATAGATGCCATTACTCAATCTTCTGTCTTGCTCACATCTTTTATGGACTTTAAACTTTATAGGAATATTTGGTAAAAGCATACAAATCGATTCAAAAGCAGGATCTTTAAAGTGAAGCTCTATTGCCTTTTACCTTACAAATGAAGGCAGTTTTATATAAAATGTTTGGGAGTTTCAGGTTAAAGAGACCGCTCTTACTCACAGTTGAGTAATGGCTTCTGGGTTTCTTTGTTGCAGATAAGAAATAACAGTAATTATATTTCAAAACTGCTTTTCATTTCTGTTCCGAATTCAAATGTTCTCCACAACCCAGACATCTGATTAAAGTGATGTTCAGAACTGTTGAGTAAAAAAGATGGATCCATCTGCAGATGGATCTGTGGCCACTGGAGGGGGGAAGCGCTGCCCTGTTAGTGTCTCTCAGGAGACACAATGTTGTGCTTCTGTTGGGGAAGCAGTTCTGAGCAGGGTGACCAAACGCCATTGCAAAGCCAGACACAGTGTGTCTGTCTGCAGAGTGAAAGGGAATTTTCCCTGGAAAAGAAGAACCTCTCGGATGAGGTGCTCACACCCTTTGCAGGATGTTGCGCTGTCCGGGGTGTCACTGGTCATGGTGACAATTACTTGTCATGAGGTCCATCTGACCAACTCTGCCAAGGCTGAACCACAGAGAGAAAAGTAGTCAATGGATTCTTGCGTGACATCTTAATAATTTGGGGGGGTGGGGGGTGTTAATTTATTTTTTTATTATTTTTTATTTGATTTTAATGTTACAGTGTCTGTGTTAAAAGAGCAGTATTGGGGGAAACACCAAGTGCTTAAAGGAACTGTATTTAAAGATGGTGAACCAGACTGTAACTACATCAAAATAGACCATTTTCCGTTTAAAGATTCCCTCTTGTGGCAATCGTTCTCAGTGGCTCTTTTTGACCTATTTTTCTATAAAGTCACTCCATATAAGGTCTTGCAAAACTTGAAAATGGTTGTTACCCACTTAAAAGTCAGGACCCTGACAGTGACTGACAGTAGTTGTACAACTGCATTTTGTAACTTTCTTTTGTAACTGAGTCTTTGCTTTTTATTCCTCAGAGATTTATTTATTATGTCGATGGGGAAAACAATCTCATTGGTTTTGATCTGTGCTTTTCACCCTGTGTCAGAGGCTTCTGCCCAGATGAGGTGGAGTGCAGTATCTGGCACCTTCCTGGGAGGGACTGAGTAATAGTTAGGGGGTAAGTGGTTCACAAAGCAGTCACTGCAGAAAGCAGAGGATTCCCTGTGCAGGGCTACACTAAGAAAATGGAATTAGTAAATCATAGCACTGGAGATGAAAAGATATTCCCATAGGGAAGTTATTATCTGTAGTGTGCTGCCTTATGGGAAGGTGCTATCTGGATCTTGGACACTAATACACACAGAAATTGATGCTTTCCATACTGTGTGGGACTGAAATAAAATCCTTATTGTCCTCCATTAGCCTGTTAGGAGAGGAAGTCACATTATTTAGACTCAATGCCTAGTATGTATCTGTGCAGGAAGAGCCATTAGCTCTTTTCAGTCACACTTAAGCCCTAATCAACTCTAATTCTCCAAGAAGTAGAATCCTTCCACTTGCTTTAATTGAAGCTCTTGGCTTCTGAGGCACTAGAGCTGACTAAAGCATCCTGTTCCTCCCCAGAAGCATAAATCATCCGTGGAAACACGCTGTGTGGCTGCCCTCTAGCAGCTCCTGTGGTAATTCCTCTTGAAACAGAGATGTAATTACCTTCAACAGGTTTGTAGGCCCTAAAGCTTTCCAAAAAGAGAATCTCAAAGGAGTTTCAATTAAGCACAATGTAAAACTGAAAATATGAGCATTAATCTGGAACACCAAGAGTCTGAATTTTTAATGTCTGGAATCATTAAGTGTTTCTGTAATTTCTACGTTCATGTAAGGAAAGGTTTTATATTGAGCTGAGAAGCTGGGTAAGTTTATTGAAGCGGAAATATATAGAATCTTTCCTAATGGTACTTTTATTTTACACATTTTTTCATGTCCTGAACCACTGATTTATACTTTTTTTCTCCCATGAGCTGTGAGATTTGTGCAGCATTTTTCACTTTTGGGGCTTTAGTGTTTAAACTATTTCAAAAGCACGAGTGGTTTTAAAAACCTATTTAAAAACAAATGAAAGCCCAAATTAACAAACTGGTTAGAGCATTTCACAGAACATTGCAAAAGACATGAGATATAACACTAACTTTACTGGAAACTGGGAACAGGAAGGGTTTTCTACAGTTCCTTACAGGCTCTGGATACTGGACTGTGCCGGAGCGTGGATGTCCTGCGTACCTGAACTTAGCCGGGATATTCCTGCTTGTTTCTTCCTCGACAATGGTGAGATTTTGTCGTTCAGGAGATGCTGGCTTTGTAGGGATTCTGAGGCAGGACAGGAAACACGGATATGATCCTTCTAGATAGCGTATGAAAAACCTCGGGGTCTTTAGATTACCTAAACCCAGAAGTTGGAAGACAATTACAGCAGTTCGGAGGCAGCTGGAGGGGTGATTTCCGAAGCGGGAACACCGAAGGCCAATGGGGGGTACGATTTTTGGCCGGGCCGGGCGGATCCAGGTCACTTTCCCGTCAGGAACAGCCGGGAATGACGCGGGACCCCTCAGAGCGCCCGCGGGCGGGAACCGCACC
>NW_009933012.1:0-5226 GCF_000696875.1 Nestor notabilis
TTTAATAAAATATTTATTAATTAGTAATTAATAAAATAAAGGTAATTAATATTTTTGTGCTAATAAAGGAAAAAATGGCTCCCTTTTACTTCAGCTGAAATTCACTCAGTTGTTACTGTTACACAGAAAACATATTGAAATCTTGTTCCATTACCTTTTTAAACCTCAAGAATATTTTTCCTGAAGTTTGTGCCAGCTCTCACATACATTCTTGTGCCTTTTTCTGGTTTTGACTTGAAGTTTTAAATTGCTTCTGAAAAATGTAGTTCATGACACATTTCTTACACTGCCAGAGACCCTCAAAATAACCATTCATCTATTGCTACTGCAATGTCCAAGCAATGAATGCCCACAAAAATTTTATGTAACAAAAATGCAATATTACATAGCAATCAATTCTGTACTTTTACGGTTGCTGAAGACTTTTGCTTTCCTCTGTAAATGATCTGTCTTCAGTACACAGGGATGTCCATCAATCTCCCTATTTTACCATTTATTGCAGTCATATTTTATATAAGAAAAAATGTATAGCTGGCCAAAAAGCTGATCTTGTTCTATTTTACCCCAATCTTTCAGAAAAGAAAATGGAATATTTATTTTACCAAAAGCTTTCTGGTGCTTTTTACTGGAGACAGACTTATCCAATAATAATCTACATCCATCCTGCCATCACTTTATGTTCAAAAAATGCTAAAAGTAGCTATTACAGAAGTTTAAACAGGTGAAGTACTGCCAGCATCACTTGGTCTTGTATTGATTTTCCTTTGAAAGCTAGTGTAAGGTTCATATTGCTGTAGTTCTGTTAAACCAGTTTGTCTGATCTCAACTGGGGAAATAAGATAGACCTTAACATCACCAAAAATCTATATAGCACAGTTCAGTTAAGCCACAATTTTTTTCACTTGCTGTTTCTTATTTTCTTGTTTAAACAGAATTTTAAGTATCAAACTGAGGCAGTATTTCATATGCATGTGGGTGGAGTCAGCATTCTGTTATCTGTTTTCCTGATTATCAACTGTATCCGTAACTACTGAGGTTCCTGCAAATAAGAAGTTGTGGGTCACAACTGGACTCTTTAAATCATAGAATCATAGAATGGTTTGTGTTGCAGAGGATTTTAAGATCACCTAGTTCCAACCCTCCTGCCATGAGCAGGGACACCTCTCACTGAACTATGTCGCCCAAAGCTCTGTCCAACCTGGGCTTGAACACCTCCAGGGTTGGAGCATTCACAACTTCCTTGGGCAACCCATTCCAGTGCCTCACCAAATCCAGGAAAGCAGACATCTTGTAAAACATTTGTGTTACCTAAAGAAATCATGTGAATGGAAGATGTCTTTGAATTTGGAAGAGAATCCAAATCTAAAAAATACCTAATGATACCAATCTCAAATATTGTACTGAATAACGCATATATACACTTCTTTCTTTTCTTTTTTTTTTCTGGGAAGTATCACATAAAGTTAACATAGTAAGATACTTCCAAGTGCATTAAAACCAGAGAATTGATGCTCACTATTTTTCTTCTCTGTTGGGTGTTAAGTTCCACTTTGACTACAGAGACTTTTCTGAGGACATATTATACTTAGAGCATTGCCAGCCTGGGAGTCCTGCTCATGAAAACGTCAGGTCCTGAAAGAAGATTTTGAAGTTTTTGTGTATTGTCTGCTCAGATATGTAGGATGATTTACACCAACCTCTTTCTGAAACTATGGAGTGAGAAATACCTTTTAAATTGCTGTGGACCACACTGATCCCAGCAACTGATGGAGCAGAGAAGAAGCATTCCAACAGGAGGAAGGCAGAGAGGAAGTCCCCACACCACCACTGTGGGCCAGTGGCCACTTTGGTATTGTCTGCACAACATGGGGTCCTGTGAAAAAGTGGTGGGTGGAGTCATTCCCAAGGGAATCCCATGTTATTTCTGTTTTGGCATTTGGGAAGTTGTAGTTCCCTGGCAAGAGAGCTGGAAAAAGAGAGATGCTGTAGAAATACTAATTTTTTTGCGGTGGGATGGGTGGGGAAGGGGAACACAGAACACAACATGGAACAAGGAATGTGAACCGTTTTCTGTACAGCACAACTAACAGAACATTAATGTTTTTTCTTTTCTAGCAAGCAATTCTTGAGGATAGCTAAAAGGTGTTTAAGATCATACATGAAACATGAAGAATGAAAATCTATACAAAATAGAAAAGGTTGGCATACTGGAGCCAAAAGCAAACTTGCTGCAAAATAGACTGTGTTAAATGAACTAGTTTTTTATCCCTGTAGTGTTAGAAATTGTTTATTTTAACCAACTTTTTTTCCTATACATATCTTTTTTTTTTCTCTTCAGCTGCAGTAGCAAATGATATAGGATCAGCCAAGCCCCTTTTGCACATATTTTTCAGCTGTGTTCTGAACTCTGTTACATACATTCTTTCTTCCAAATGAATTTAATTATTACTTAATTTTCTTAAAACAAATACCAAAACCAACAAAAAACAAAAACAGAACACTTTTTTTACTAGCATTTTAATAATCTTCATCAAACTTGAAAAACTTTAAAAATTGTCTACTGTTCATCAGCTTACTGAGCTGTCAACACAACAATATTAAATTAATGATCTAATGTGAAGGATTTTGAGAAATTACTCATGACATTTTCTTAACATTTAAAAATGTATGGCAATGCATGGGGAACATTTAGTGTGGGTCACTTTATTGCAAGCATAATTTATTCTTTGACCTTCAGCTCTTACTTTCCATTCTGAAGAGTTACTAAAATGCATTTTGAGGAAAATATCTGAAACTATATTGAGATAAGTAAGAGTAACAGCATTTAATTCTTTTGGAAAACAAAGGAAAACTGAAAGCTATTCCTTTGCCTGCCCCACCCCCATCCCTTCACTTCCTAACCCACACCCTTCCCTAAACGACAACTTGGTTTTGTCCACATTGCCAGTTTAGTTACATGAAAACTGAAAGGTGACTTTTGGTTAATTGTGCACAGTTTCAGTAATGTCTTTTGGACTTTAAGGATTCCCCTTTGTGGGAAGCAAAAATAGCTTCAGTGGGTTTCAAGACATATGAAAAGACAAAATAATTCTTACCTTCATCATATGTTCATCCCTAAACACATTCTCATACTGATCATATTAAATAAACTGAAAGGGGGAAAGGTGAAGAGGAAAATAGCTTTACTTGTGATTATTCAAAATGTAAGTATTCATGGAATCTCTGAAATACAAGAGAAAATAATGGCTATCTTCCTGACTGGTTTTGAGATTCCAGCTTTATTTATTTTCGAGGCTAATGGAAAAGGTGGTTGTATGTAAATAGTGTTCTAAGGCCAAAAAACAGAGTAAATACTTGGCAGTGTTTGATTTTCCTTCAACCTTTTCTATTATGCTTAAGGATTAGCAATGAGGAAATGAAGAACCTTTTTAGCACTTCTCTCTTACCCCCAAAACATGCATCTCAATGTGAAAGCTATATTTTTATAAGGATGAAATTTGGTGTGGAGAAATGCTCTTTTTTTGGTCATCTCCTGTGAGCCACACTATGCCACTGACCAGATTTTTCATGAGGTTTACAGGTAGATGACAACACTGTATGCTATCAAGTGTCATTGTCAATATTTCAGCTATAAGAGAACAAATCTTTGACTGTTTTTATTCCTATCGTGTCTTTCTTTATACTTAAGCATGTTGGCTGATAAAGATAAAACTTCTCTTTTTAACGGATTTTACTGTCCTTGCTGTCTTGCAGAGGTAATGATCTCTTCATGGATATTCTTAGCATATATGTGGATTGTCCTGTATCTGCTCTGAGATAACTAAAAGCCCTGTAGTCAAGATAGTCAGGAATGCAGCTCAGGAACATATGCCTGTAAAAGCACTATTGCTTCAGTTTAACATCATAATACGCTTACATGGACCGTAAATTGCTTGAAACACATGAAGACAACCTTATACATGTCCAAAATAGACTAAATAAAGAATATAGCTAACATTCACTGCAAAAGGACAGATCAACTTTTTGTCTGTCAGCCTTATTTTTTAACAATATATAGGCTTCTTTTATTATAAAGTTCCAAAGACCACTTCACCTTCATTCAGCTGTAAGGTATTTTGAGAGGAAAAATAGTTTAAATGAAACTAGATTGTATAAAAATATCATAAACTAATTTCTTTTTGAGGAAAAGGATAAAAATTAACACTTTTCTGCAGGATTGTAAAATTCCTACTAGCTGTAATAAGCATGTCATTTCAAATATACTGTAAGCCTGTAACGCATTGTGACAGATTGTCATGAATAGGTAGTGGTACTGGTGGTGTGATCAGGAGCTGACAACTGAGTTTCATTAAAGCAATTGTATATATATATTAAAAAAGCAAATCATCTTTTTGTGAGAAAAAATGGATATTAAGATCAAATCCTACTATATCTTTGCTGCTGTCATTCTGTCATGACTTCTGTCCAAAAAAAATGTCAGATGCAAGATGATAAAAAGATATCTTTTCTGTAAATCTTATAATCTCTGTTGACTTGTCATCTCCTTATTAATGAGAATCATGCTTCAATCAGAGATGTAGAAATATTAACAAAAGAAAACTGTATTTAACCTTATGAAAATGTCTTGCAGTGTCTGAGTAACAAAGGCTATTTTTGTTATTTTTGGTGACTAAAATATTTCTGAAAAAATGTTACTTTTCAAATAATCTTTGGAGAAATAAAGATAAACGTGCCTATGAAATTGCACTCTATATAAACCTTTCCTTACAGTTGCTTGAAGTAATAAGAGAAATCTTTATCCTTGATACTTCATAAGAGTCCTTGTGCTGATGGAGAGTAACTAATAAACCCAAATTTTCCTATTTGGAAACCAGTTTGACAAACACCTCTCAAATAAAGGCAAGTTATTTGAGGATATTTTTATTTCTAAAGAATTCCTTTAATGGATAATTTCCTCCATGCTCTTGCATTTATTACCTTTTATTTAAAAACCTGTAATTCTGGAATAATACTGGTGAAACAAATCTTATGAACTAAATCGCAACTGAATCAAGTTTTATAGGAAGTCTTTGGAGGTGTGGCATTGTTTTCATAAGACCATAACATTCCACATATGTTCCCAAGCTATGGGGTAGTTAATTTACTGGTTTACTGTGGTAGCCACTTGAGTTTTGAAGTAGATACAAGGAAAAAAACCCCTATTATTATTATTATTATTATTATTAT
>NW_009933013.1:0-12167 GCF_000696875.1 Nestor notabilis
AGCCTAAGCTGCTGTAACTAAATATGACAAAGTCATTCATGATCCCCCTCACTCAGTTGTGCAAACATCTGTGCCCAGCATTACTCCAACAGAGGTGCACAATCCAGCATTTCTTTTTGATCCTTTTCATGCTGTTGATGATTGCCTGGTGCTCCCATCTATTGACATGCCTCTGTGCAAGGTCTCTTGGCCCTTGAGAGAGTCAACAGCAACTCCCAGTTTAGTATCCAGTGAACAGATGCTTATAATGCAAACTTTTAAATTTGATATTGTACAATAAACACATCGTCTCAGTGGACTCTTTTTCTCTGCTCATGATTCTCTTGTGTACATGCCCCGTCGCTGTGTTAGTCCTTGTCTAACATTCTGCATTATATTAAGAGCTCAAGTTTAGTTGATTGTTACTGTAACCTACAAGTAGTTCTTGGTACTCACCTTCTTGTAAAGAAACAGCAGAGGCTTTTTTACAAATATAAGTCTTAGAGTTTTTGCATTTCAGTATGGTCAGCTGGATGCTTTGAGTCTGTACCCAGCCTACCGCAGAGTTAAAAGCATTACTTGTTGGAAACTGGTTTCTTCATTAGTTTTATTAGTCTTGTATTATCAGCAGTTATTTCCTGTAGTATAGTGTTTAATTTAAGTGTTGTACGCGGCAGAACATTTACATCAGTTTTCATTAGTATAACACTGTAAGTGAAATAGAGTAAATTTGATTGTGTGAAAGTGGCTGCCAAGGCCACAGGATTTTTTGAGGAAGCCTTTATATATGGTGAGAAGCTTCCAGTAAATGGTCCCTTGTGAGGGAAGCACAGGTGAGACAGTATGAGTAGGAAAAGTTATGAAATGGCCAGCACTTTGAGGTAGTGGAAGTGGAGTCTGGATTTGCTAGCCAAATCTCTGTATTAACTTCTACCTCAAGAGGAGAATTAGATCAGCTGAAAGTGATCTTTGCATCTTTGGATTCTGCTACATACCTAAGGAAAAACTATGTTATGGTAAACTCTGTTGCTGGGAGTGCTGTTCATGTTGTATTTACTCATGTCTTTTAGTATTAAGTATTTCCATTGCCCTAGCTATTCTTGTGCTAGGCTTTAAACTCTTGTTTTGTCAGGTCTCATCCCCTTACCTTGTTGCTTTCTTAGTGTTCATCTGTGTCTTTGATACCAGGTGTAGATGTACTTGCACTTGTGCTGGATTGACTGTTTATTTTTAGTTTTTTGCACTTATTAATGGAAGAAATCATTGTAATAGTTTTGATTGTATAATCAATTTCTAAGTCTTCTCCCAACTTCCAGCAATCCCTTTCTTTGTCTCTGCTTGGATCAGTTTCCTTACTTGAATTTTGAATCTCATCATGTTTCAGAAAATTCATCCAGAAAGTGGTGTCTGAGTTCTTGGGATTTTTTTTTTTATCCCTTTCGTATGGTTGGAGGGTTTTCTTTGTGGTTAAATGAACTTTGGGTATCATAAAAGAAAATTCTGAAATACTGTTGCCAAAACCAGCTTTTACTACAAACCAGCCTTTGTGCAAAAGTTTTTCCTCAAACATGCCCAGGGCTTGCTGCTTACATGGACTACAATATGCTCACATTTGGGTACGTCCCATTCCTGAAGTGTGTGTGCACATTACTGTCCTAGAACGCTCATTTAATTAAAAGTTAATGAGCAAAGTTCATAATAATCAAATGAAGGATATATGGTAATGATCTTGTCTTGCTGGCTTAGAACTCTCATCTGTCTCCATCCTTCCCACACAGGTGAATCAACGCAATGTCCCAGGGATTGACAGTGCCTACCTGGCCATGGATACAGAGGAAGGTGTGGAAGTTGTTTGGAATGAGGTTCAATTTTCTGAGCGGAAGAACTTTAAGCTTCAGGAAGTAAGTTGATGTGTTTCCCAACAAGATGTGGAAAACACCTTGCACCAGGGTGGGATTATAGACATTAATGACATTTCATGTGGATTATTGGCTGGCTTCAGAGTGCTGTGCTGCTAAAATGTAGCAAATTCAGCTTAAGCCTGGCCTGGGCAGAAAATGCAATGGAGAGCTGTCATGCTATTTCCATGTGCCTCTTCTGTCAGTTTAGTCTTGGCGATCAAACCATGCTCAGCTCTGGTACAGTATAAAGTGAAATCTGTTGTTGTTTGTTCTTAACATGGAGTTTGAAGTGTGCAGTGTTGTTTAAAGGGACCCAAGAAGAAGGTAAGATACAGGCTTATGCAGTCTCTGATACAATGTGTCTTTGTCTTTCTGATGTTAAGGAGAAAGTTAAAGCGGTGTTTGACAACTTAATTCAGCTGGAACATCTGAACATTGTGAAGTTTCACAAATACTGGGCTGATGTGAAGGAGAATAAAGCCAGGGTAAGTAAAGCAAACAGTTTGTTGAGTTTTGTCACTGTAGGTGAGTTTTCTCACTGTAGGTATGTCCTGTAGGTAATATGGGAAGCAGAAAGTAATGTCTTGTACTGCCTCTACAGGTGATCTTCATCACTGAATATATGTCTTCAGGGAGCTTGAAACAGTTCCTGAAGAAGACAAAGAAAAACCACAAAACTATGAATGAAAAGGTAACTCTTGTCATGTGTGCCTGATTAACTTAGTATCATCAGCCTCTGGAAAACTCGTTCGGCAGAGAATCCTGATGAAAAGGCAACCTGGTGATAACACGTGGCTGCAATTCTGTTTTATTACTGTAAGCTAGTTTAGTTGCAGGTTCTCTTGGACAGCTGTTCTGTGCTGTTTGCTTTGTTTCCAGAACTTCTGCAGCTTCATATGTATGGTGTGAAAGGCATGTCCCTTTCCATGTGTGCATACAGAAGAGAGGGAAGAGGTCTGTACATGGGAGGAGTTAGGAGAGGAGGTGTGTTTCTTGATCTATATGAATATGTAGAAACTAAACTGAGCATGAGTACTGATCCTTTAAATTCTTACTTCCTACATGCCTGTACTGAGTAAGAGTTAAGATGCCACAGAATGGAGCATATATTCCTTCATATGAATGGTCTATGAATCACAGAACTATGGATGAGTTTCTCTTCCTTGAATTACTTTTATTCTTTCTGTTCTTGTGTCTGTAGGCCTGGAAGCGATGGTGTACCCAGATCCTCTCTGCTCTCAGGTATGTGAATTACTGATCTAGCCATCTGTTTCAGGGTAGCTTCTCTTGTGCTGGAATATTAAAAGCTGTAAACATACATGCTGCCAAATATTAGCAAACTTCATGGAATGGAGCCTGGAGAGCACTTTCAGTCACCCAGCCTGATTCTTATCCCAGCCCCAGTCTGCAGAGTGTCAGTTGCACTTCCTATAACAATCCCAGTCTTTAGTTGGACAATATAGAAGCCTCAAAAATAAACAGGTGCAATATAGGTCTTAGATCCAACAGTTGCAATTGATTGTGAGTATGGGAGTTGAGCATTAGGGAACTCTCCAGAGTATCCAACTTTATAACCTGCATCCAAGAGGATGTTACAGAGAAGTCTCAAATAATTCAAATTCTGGTTGAGTGAGGAAAACTTTCTTAGCCTTGGCAGGCTGCAGTCCTGTAGCATGCAGTGGCTTCATAATTATTGTGGTGCAGTACTGTTAGAAGTGTATGTGGATCTGTACATTTCTTGGTGATGCAGGTCTTTTGCAGCCATCTTGCTGCAACACAGTTGAATACGATGTGGGGGTTTTGTTTTGGATTTAAAGACTCTTCCCTACCTGAGCCAGAGTTGGTGTGCAGCTAACAGCAGCCTCGGAAAAACAGTAACCCAGATATATTACCATGACTCCCACTCCATAGAGAAAATTCTGTTGCCATTTGGCTAAATATAGCTGTTGATGAATAGCTGGGGTTCTAACAAGCTTTTCTGGGAGCTGACAGTCCTTATTTTTGCTGGCTGCTAACATCAAGCAGGCTGAGGTGCAAAATCAGGTAGCTTTAAGTGTACCTGGGACCCCAGCACTGGCAAGCTCTATTTGTGCCTGCTGGAAAACACGACCAATCATGTTTGTACAACACAGAGTACCTTTTTGATGCCCTGTGAGTAGGGTCAGATTAAGGATCCGCTATTTTTGGTGTAAAGCACCAAAGTGGTTTCAGGACCCACCTAGCAGTATTACGATGGATGAAATAGTTTCTTTACCCCTGGTACCCTGGGTTTCTTGGGAACTGATCAGAGAAAGCTTTCTTTTTTCCACCCATGTTTTAGAGATTTTTCATTAGAGACAATAGCTTAATTTTCATTATTTACTCCTAGCCTAGAGGCTCCTGTACAGTCACTTAGTTGTACATCACTACTATTGTAAGTCCCTAGCATATACCCTTTGCCCGTCTGTTCTCTTCTGATGCTTCTTGAGGCAGGGAAGGGATGAAGGGAAGGATTCTGGCCTTAGCCTTGGTGGCCTCCTAACTAGTGCTCTGTTCTGTATCTCTAGCTACCTCCACTCCTGTGATCCCCCAATCATTCATGGTAACCTGACCTGCGACACCATCTTCATTCAGCACAACGGACTGATCAAAATTGGGTCAGGTAAGGCTTGTTGGAATGACCCCTGTGAGACAAACGGCTCAAACAGAAAAAAGCGTCTAATCCTTCCAGTGTTATTTGACACGATAGGCATGTACATACACATGTTGCTCCACTTCTGCATCAGTTGTGCCAGGGATTGGTAGTAAAATTCACTTTTGGTTGGATCACCTTCAGGTGCAGGAAGGACTGATACTGGATACTGTTTCTTCTGGTGGCTCCTTTCTCGGTTTCTGGTCTCAAGGGACTCACCTGAGAAATGGTGCTGAAACTTCTGAGCTTTGTATGCACAAAAACTGCTCTGCAGTCTTTTTCATGTTAATACACCCAGAGTTCTCTTCCCAGTGTTGTAAGGCTTTGCAGAGCTGTCTGGAGAGCTGTCCACTGATGCCACATGAGTACTTCTTGTAGCAAACACAATCAAGCTCATAGGTTCTGGCTGCAGCAAGCTACATGTCTTGGCATCCTCATCCAGCATCCCTCACTTTGGCCTGGACTTCAGGACGCTAATTTGTCTTGGGCCTGTTTGGCAAAAATGTGCTCTGTTCAGGCAGCCACCCTGTGCTAAAGTGTTTTATTTCATAAGTGAAAAGTGATTTTTCTGGCAGTGCATCCTTGCATACAAGTGTTTTTTCACCTTTGCTGTTCCTATGTCTCTAAAAGTCTGTCTGCAGTAACAATGTTGTACTTTGACATAACCTTCCAAGTGACAGTTTATTATCTGTTGTCCAACTTCTGCAGGTATTCTCAAACCTAAGGAGTGTACACTTGCTGTCCTGTAGGCTTTTGTCTGTGTGTATTCTTGGTATGATGATGACCATGTACAGGAGAGAACACTCTGCTTCACCTGTCATCTAAAAATAGCCTCTCTTCATAAACTGCAGACCTCTGTGGCTTTTCGTATCAAAGAACTCTTGTGCTGTCTCTTTGATCCAGAATTGGGGTTTCTCTTCTCTTTAACAAACCTCCGATACATGCTTGTATGCAGGGAGCCTGAGTCAGAGCAGAAGTTCTCTATCTGCCTGTAGATTTGATGACTTCCTCTTCACACAGGCATCACGGGATTTGCTTTGTCATCTTTCCCTGACTTTGTCCAGGTGGGAGAAATTTCTAAGAGTGATGTACATATGATACCTGCATGTTGGCAAGCAAAACTGGCTCCCTGGCGTTCAATTCAGGCCACTTAAGGGAAGGCAATTGTAGACTTGAGTGTGTAAGAGATTCTTCTCTTCCTAGTTTAGTTTAAAAGTATTATACAGCTGCAATCTTTCTGGTTGGTAGCCAGCACTTTGTAGAAACAAACAGCTTGAAGCTGGTGTCTAGAGCCCTGGCTTTTTACCAGAGGGAGGTTCTGCAGATCAACAAACGTAACATTCTCAAGAGCGTTCAGGCTCCTAGCGATACCATTCAGAGGTTGCCTAGAAGAATGTTGGCTCTTTGAGCGTGGGTTTCAGTTGCCTCAACAGACTTACACCTTTGTGTGCTCTCTCCAGTTCCACAGAGCTTTACTTCTGTTAGGTATGGTGGGAGAGACAGAGGCAGTTAGATTGAAGTGTTCTTTCAAAGACTAATGGGTAGCTGTGTGCTATAACGAGTGTATAGTCAGCAAGGAGAGGACATATGCTGAAAGTGTGCCTGTGCAGGAACAGTGCTTAACTGCAGTTGTTCCTGAGCAAACTCTCTCCTACCCCACAGCTGTAGGCTGCCTTGCTTGCTTTGTGTTCAGAAGTGAAGTGGTTTTTCTGGGAGATACTGGTCCTTAAAAAAGGAAGTGAGCATGAGTAGACCTGTAGTCAGAAGAGTCCTCCGCATGTGAAAACTATGGCTCCAGGGCAGGCTGGAATCAAAGTTGCCCATGTTGCAGAATGTATTCTTACTCCTGTAGTGCCCAACCAGCTAGAAAAGTCAAAACTGTGTCACCAGAACTGCTGGCTGTATTTGAGCTTGAGATTTTCTAGTACTGCTGACTGCAGTAGCCTGACAGGCTATTCTCATGCTCGGGCCCTAGAGCAGTAGTTGCTTTGGGGTCAGTGACAATGTTAGGCCCATGTTTAGTACTTCATGTAGTTATTTCTTACAACTGTCTGGTATCTGAAAGCTTTCCTGTGTTTACTTAAAAGAAGTGGGGCAGTAATTCTCATGGATTTCAGGGAAACAATGATTCAGTGCACTATGATCTGCTCTTTGATACTGTCTCTGTCCCCAGCACCATTCTGGGCTATGTTCCTGAAAGCTCCTCTTTCCTCTACTTTAAGCAAAGAGAATACTTGCTGAATGTGGGGCAAAATCTGGGGAAAGGAAGCTGCTAGCATTCTGCAAAACATCCTTCTGTCTGCTAGGTGAGGAAGTGCTAGACACAGGTGTTGCCTGTGACTTTTTTCACATCAGAAATGGCTGGTACTTGTTCCTGTAACACCTGCTTAGGTGTGGGAGCAGCTCTTTTGCCTATCACTCATTACTGCTTCAGACTGCAGAAGCATGTGCGCTAGCAGGACTGACCACTGTTTTCTTGTTCTGCATGTAATTCTGGATCAGTCTCTTTTGTTTCTAGAGTCATCTGTGCACTGCAGGTAGGACAGAGATTAGTACCAGGCTGTTGCTGTTACTGTTGCACTGAGTTTTGGAAAGAGGGCTGGAATCTTTACATGCTGGGGGTCATCTGTGGAAGAAAAAGGGAATGGGAAAGAGAGAGGATTTCTCATACTGCTTGAATGCAAAAGACATTTATAATCCATTAATTTACTAACTTTTTTCTTTTAGTGCCATAAAATGCAGGGTTAGTAGATTTAAGGGTCAAGTGAGTGGGGAGCTTTGTAGGATTTGTGATGAGGGTAAGAAAAATGCTTACAGTTCATACAACTGCTGTTCCCAGAGTCTGGAACGTCCCAGCTGCTTTCTGGAGTTGTGGTCAGATGAAAACATTCCTTTTGAGAGGTCCAAGTTGTTTTCTGTGTACTCTTCCACAGGATCCACATACCAACACCATGTTGCATCTGTGCATATCTGTATTGTCTAACAAGTGGGCCTGCAAAGGGAGCATTTGCAAGATGTTTTACCGTTACAGGGCAAAGGTACTCTGAGTGTGAAAAGCTGTGTTCAGACAGGGTGTTTGATGCTGTTGCTTGCTTGTGTTAAGTAATGTTGGGAGATGTTTCTTGTGATGCTTATTGGGAGTGTTAAGAACCAGTCACAAATGGAAAGAGATGATGGTGTTGAATTAAAATCCTTTTGGGCAGCTCTTGGAGTGCCCCAACGTAACTGAAGCCTCAAATTGGAGTGTCTTGTAATGTCTTCTGGTGCTCCTGAGACATGACAATGTACTACCATGTGCTGGATGAGACTTCCAGTAGAGCACAGGAGGACACTCAGTGTTGTGCTAGTGTATTTGCAAATAGTGCCTCTAGGCATTTGGCCGAGGTGTGTGCTTTCCTGCCTTCAACACACTGGACCTCTAAGATTCATTATAATTGCAGTCAGTCCAGAGTCTCCTTTCAGTTCCAGGCCAAGGTGCCAGGAGACTTGAGTCTTACTTGGTCTTAACTCTGCTATTAAATTATGTGGCCATGTATGTAAGTATGGATTCTGCTGCTGAGATCCATGCTGGAATGTAGAGAAAGGTAGCTGTCTGCAGAAGGGGGTGCTAAGTGACTGTAGACCACTCACAGAAGAAAACAATTTCCAGCTGCTTAGTGTCCGAGTTGACTGTCATCTTCTACTTGGTCAGAGGTGTCTTGTCTCCCTTGCCCAGTCTGGTTCTCAGTTAAGAAACACTTGTATTTCTCAGATAAATTTATTTTAAAAAGGTGACTGGAGGCAGGGCCAGATTCTCATTCTTGTCCATGTTTTGCCATGATTCTGACTTAGCTGTCTCTATCAATGTTAAGTGCTTGCTGTTTCATCAACTCATTGACTTCTATCTCGTTTTACTTCCCGCTTACGGGCTGCTCTGTTTCCAACAGTCTTTCATAGGATATTTGCTAATGGTGAGCAAACTTCTCCGCTCCTGTGATGTGACTATCACTATATATGTAATGTACATTATTCTACTTGTGTGTGTGTATATATATATTTTTATATATATATGTGTGTGTGTGTATCTGTATTTGTAACACACACAAACATACACACTCTCTCTAAATTATTCATGCAGTGTTCCCTTGCTGTAAGGCAGCTGGTATGTAAAATTCTATGGCTTAGATGCATTCTACTTTCAGACCCTGCATTCTGTGTTGGGATACAAATTGTTCCTCATGCTCCCAGCCACTGCCTTACAGAGAGGGAGCACTGCCCTTTGTGAAGTCTCCTGGTTGTTAGTTGTCTTCCTCTCCTCGTTCTTAGAGTGTGCTAGCCCATGGACTCTAGTGCATGTTGGCTCCTGCATGTCAAGCCAAGTGGATGCATTGCTCTGAGCTCTTCCCAGCTGAACTTTCCACGTACATTAGGCTCTTTCCTGCTACTGCTCTTCTAGACTTGGCTGGGCACCAAACCTGGACTAGCCTTTGCTTTGTGCTTGGCTATCCAATTGCTTGCTTGTAGTTTTAACTCCTTAGATGTTTTTTTTTTAAGATGAATGTTTCGGTGAATGTGTCTGGCTCCTGATGGCCAGAGAGACATCCTGTTCAAATGGGTCCCTGATTGTGAAGTAAGGTTTACTGTTTATGTTTCCCCAGACAAAGCTCTATTTTTAGGGAGACTTGTGCATATGAGGAGGGAATTGAGCTGAGGTGGGAGCTAGAGAAGGACTTTAGTGCTACAATTTGTAGCCCTATGAAATAGAATGCTGCATTTACATTTAAAAAAATTATTTTTTATCATCAGAGTTGTTTTTGATGGTTAGAGTTTGTTTCTACTGAGTTGGGAACCTACTGTCAGCTGGAAGTGTTGGAAAAGAAAGGGCCTGTACAAACAGGCTCTGTTCCACCTTAGTGTTTGCAGGAGGAGGATGTGGTGTGCTGCTCTACATCTCCAGCAGATGAGATACTCAAAACGCTAAATCTGGGATCTTGGGTAGCTGAGGGGGAAGGTGATGTAGTTGGGGTCTGAGGCATTGGGAGTGCATATTCCCTTGAGGATAGCTTGTTTGCCAGAGTGCTGTGAGCTGGGCAGGTTGGGCTGTGACAGTCATGTACAGCAGGCTGCTTTTTTGGCATGAAAGGGGTAAAGGGGCACACCAGCAGCAGACCAACTGGTACAGGAACAAGCCCACAGGATGGGAACGGGACTGTGCCTGGGCTTCAGTGTGGTTTCAGTTATGCTGATGGCAAGAAGGCTTAAGACTAGCAAGCCATTTCTCGGAAATCAAGTTACCTCTGCAAGCAGCACAAGAGACCCTCATTCTAGCAAAGCAAGAAGGGCCTCAGCCAGTGGTCCCTGGGCCTAAGAAGATGCTGTGGTGTCTCACTTGTGTTGAAACAGCATCAGGTGGCCTTAAAATACTGAGTTTTCTTGACTGGTTTCTTGAGAACTTGTTTTAACAGTGCTGTTGTATCACTGCACTGTTCATATGAGAGATGGAAATTGTTCAATCCTTAGATCCTGAACAGTGATTTGGGTTTGAAAACAGTAAACACAGGGCTCCTGTTTTGCTTGAGTGTTGACCTGTCGTGGTTTAAGCCCAGCCAGCAACTTGGAACCACGCAGCCGCTCGCTCACTCCCCCCCCTCTTCCTTCCTCCCCCCGCTCCCGGAGGGATGGGGAGGAGAATCGAAGGAATGTAACTCCCACGGGTTGAGATAACAGCACTCCAGTAACTAAGGTATAATACAAACCACTACTGCTACCAATAATAATGATAAGAGGAATAACAAGGGAAAAGGACACAACCGCTCACCACCCGCCGACCGATACCCAGCCCGACCTGAGCAGCGATCTAGGCCTTCCGGGTAACTCTCCTCAGTTTATATACTGGGCATGACGTGCTGTGGTATGGAATACCCCTTTGGCCAGTTTGGGTCAGGTGTCCTGCCTCTGCTTCCTCCTGGCTTCCCCTCCTCTCTGGCAAAGCATGAGACTGAGAAATTCCTTGGTCAGAGTAAACATTACTTAGCAACAACTAAAAACATCGGTGTTATCAGCATTGTTCCCAGACTGAAAGTCAAAAACACAGCACTGCACCAGCTACTAAGAAGGAGAAAAAATGACTGCTGTAGCTGAACCCAGGACAGACCTCATAATATTGTGACATGTTTCATAACTAATCTCTTTCAGTCATTACTTCACTCTCTTGGGTTTTGTTAACTGACGTTTAAAGACTTGTCATGCTGGTTTCACATCCTTAATAGACACCTGTGACACTTCATAGGTCATTTAGAAACAAAATAGGAGTTGCTGGGATTGCTTGGATCTGGCTTTGTTTGTTGTCTGTTTTTTTTAGACTTAGGCAAGTGTGGTATAGAGAAAAAATAATGGATCCTTGAAATGAGCAGACATAGAAAAATCTATCATAAAAATGGAAAACTTTCACACGTTTGCATTCTTTTAAGAAGATTTAACATAAATTTACGTCATTTAGCTTTTAGCCATTCAGTTTTATGTGTAAAGTCAAGCACATCCTCTACCAAGCCAAACATTTCAGTTGCTTAGAAAGTTTGCAAAACTAAGGTAGACTTTCACAAGCAGGCGAAAAGGTTTGTCTCTGGCTACAGGCGCTGCTGGGAATGAGATCTGGCAGATCAATAGTTTTGAGTGGAACTTTTTTTCCCCCCACAATGCTTCAGAAAGGCCAGAGTGGTAGCAGGTCACTTTTATCTTCAAAAAAAAGCTTTGTCTCACCTTGATCTCTGCTGTCTTTGAGACTGCCCGTGATAAGGTGAAGATTCTTCATGTTTGTACTGTTCTTGAGAAACTCTGAACAGTGGAATAACATGAGGTTAATTTCCAATTGTAATAAATGGTCAGGCATCTCATGATTTAGCTGCTGTTAAGAGAGAACAGCAATGGGGGACATTACTGTGGGGATCTGCTACAGACCACCTGACCAGGAGGACTCTGTGGATGAAGCGCTTTACAGACAGATAGGAGCAGCCTCCCGTTCACAGGCCCTTGTCCTCATGGAGGACTTCAACCATCCTGATATCTGTTGGAGGGACGGGACAGCCCGGCACAAGCAATCCAGGAGGTTCCTCGGTTGTGTGGAAGACAACTTCCTCTTGCAAGTAATAGAGGAGCCGACAAGGAGAGGTGCCATGCTTGACCTCATGCTCACCAACAGGGAGGGGCTGGTTGGAAATGTGACGCTCCAGGGCAGCCTTGGCTGTAGCGACCATGAGATGGTTGAGTTTGAGATCCTCAGGACAGTGAGAAGAGCATGCAGCAAGCTCACTGCCCTGGACTTCAAGAGAGCAGACTTTGGCCTCTTCAGGAACCTGCTTAGTAAGGCTCCATGGCATATAGTCCTAGAGCGCAGGGGGACCCAAGACTGATGGTTGATATTCAAGGATCACCTGCTACATGCTCAGGAGTGTTGCATCCCGACTAGAAGGAAGTGTGGCAGGAGGGCCAGGAGACCTCCATGGATGGATAAGGACCTGCTGAGGAAACTCAGAGGGGGAAAAAGAAACTTACAGAAGGTGGAAGCAGGACAGGCAGCCTGGGAAGATTACAGGAACGTTGTCTGGGAAGCCAGGGACCAGGTTAGGAAAGCTAAGGCC
>NW_009933013.1:12432-12708 GCF_000696875.1 Nestor notabilis
GCCCTCGCCGGAAGCTATCGGGAGAAATGGCTACCCTGGATTTGGAGAAGGCTGAGGTTCTTAATGACTTCTTTGCCTCTGTCTTCACTTGCAAATGCTCAGACCACATCACCCAAGTCTTGGTAGGCAAATGCAGGGACTGTGACAATGAAGACCTGAGGCCCACTGTAGGAGAGGATCAGGTTCGAGACCACCTTGAGAACCTGAACGTGCACAAGTCCGTAGGACCTGATAAAATCCATCAGCAGGTCATGAAGGAGCTGGCGAATGAAGTTG
>NW_009933014.1:0-10903 GCF_000696875.1 Nestor notabilis
AACCCAAAGCATTCTATGATTCTATGATCCTCAATAAGGTTACTGATCTGTAATATCACAGCAACTAACTGGCTAACTGGTACATATATCTGGGAGGATTTCAATGAAGTAACTAAGTAAAGTTAGTTATACATGATACTGAATAAATTGTATGTCCATATTTGGATAATTTCATGATCAAAAAACACAGAAAACTTCTCATGAGAACTAGTTTCTGTGTATCATCTACACTATGCAAAGGAATCAAATCCAAGTTGCAGCTGCACTTTTAAATATGAAAATTCTCCTAGCAAAGGTGAACTTGTTCCCATGCTTCTCTGTATCAGCTCAGTGTGTAAACTTCTGGTTTCTCCCTTCAAGCGCAAGAAGACTTGTAGTAGGGATTGTGAGGCGCTTACTTCTGAGTGAGATGAATTGCACTCAGGGTTTCAGTGAACAAATTGATTAGCTCTTCTTTGACTACAAAGATGGTTCAGGTATCTATGGTCACATGCAGACCCCTGTGTATAAATACCTAGCTTTCATGCCTTAATCTGAAGCTGACCCTCTCCACAATGTGTGATTCTGTTGCCTAAAAGGTGCATCTAGGGCCATTTCACATAACTTGTAGCACCTCACCCATCTTCCAGACGCTACCCCAAAGGTTCAAAGGTACTCTGTAGGTAATTTCTGCCAGTTCTTTAAAGGTTTCACACACATTAGTTCATTTGAAATGATGTTAGAAGCCTGTGTTTAGATTACTAGATCTCTCTAAATATGTCCAAAGATTAAGTGTTTAAGACTAAGCTAGCCCCTCTTGACTCCTTCTGTATTTGATGAGGGAGAACAGGTAACCAAGTTCAGCAATTTAAACAATTGAGCAAGATAAAAAACGGCTTCTGGACATGCTTATTTTCCTCCAACAGCTACAAAGGGCATGAAGATTGTCCCGCTTAGATAAAGAGATGTCATGGTTTAAGCCCAGCTGGTAACTCAGAACCATACAGCCGCTCGCTCACTCCCCTCCTTCTTCCTCTCCCCACTCCTGGAGGGATGGGGAGGAGAATTGGAAGAATGTAAATCCCATGGGTTGAGATAAGAACAGCCCAGTAACTAAGGTATAATACAAAACCACTACTACTGCCACCAATAATAATAATAATGATAAGGGAAACAAGAAGGAGAGAGGATGCAATTGCTCACCACCTGCTGATCAATACCAAACCTGAGCAGTGATATGGGCCTTCCAGGTAACTCTCCCCAGTTTAAATACTAAAAACATCGGTGTTATCAGCACTGTTCTCAGACTAAAGTCGAAAACACAGCACTGCACCAGCTACTAAGAAGGAGAAAAGTCACTGCTACTGCTGGACCCAGGACAGGAGGATTTAATTTTAGATGCCTAAATTACAATCTTAAAAGTCATCACCAAGAATCATGTAGTCAGTTTACTTTTTTGGTTATTTTTTCATAGTACCCTAGAGTTGCGTTAGATAACCTAGGGTGTCATACCTGGTTTCCAGGACACAAGTCTGTTTCATGAGCTTCCCACCCATGCAGATGTCACAAATATCACCAATGGCAAGAGACACCTATGTTTAGGTACCTGAATCCTGCTTTATGGGTTTATGGATATGGACATGGGGGTAGAGGTAGAGAGAAGTGTATAAATAGCAATGGTAAAAATCTGTCATGTTCATTTGAGCACCAAGAGGCTGTAATTATCCTGACCAAACTGTAACCATTTTTCCTTGTAGTCACGCCCTGGTGGAGAACTGCTGTAGCCCAGCTTGCTGACTCACACCTGATCGAAGGTAGAAAGGGAAGCCAGGATGGTTCCTACAGTTTAGGCAGAGTACCAGAACCCATGCCATTGATGACCTTAATTTTCATTGTGCTCAGTACTAAGAACATGATCTCCTTCTGCCCACTGTCTGCAGTGCTGGGGTACACTATGCTACCAACAGACTGCATCATGTCATTGTACAGGTCCTTATAGATATCATGCTTCAGGATGGAGGTGAAGGCATTTTTGTGGATATCACAGAAAGTAAGAGGAGAAGAAATCTTGTAAAGGAAGGTTACAGAAAAGATGTTTACAGGCTGGTCAGGGCAATTAGAGCCTGGCAATGCGTACTCAGGGCCCTAAGAAAATCAGGGTGGTTTAGTTTTTGAAGGGCTGTCACAGAAAGATAGCTACCCAAGATATGCAGGTGAATTATAGGTACAGTTCACCCTCACTTATTTTTTTATCCTGCAGCATATCAAAAAAGGCTGTCAATTGATTAAACTAATGGCCAGCATATATGCAAGCAGTAAAATAAATACAAAAGAAGAACTATTTCATGTATTTCAGAATCAGCTGCTGAAATTTATGGACACAGAAAGTCATCGCCAAATACTGTGGCTGTAGTCTCAAAAGGGATAAATAATTTTATGAGCAGTTACAGAATTTTTTATTATAAAGAGCAAAACCAAGAATGTATCTAGTTCTCTTGCCTAAGGGCACAGGTGTGGATCACCTGCCATCAAGAGGGGCTTTTTCCTACAATGTATATCACTATGAGGTCAGCAGAGTGCAGTGTGGTAAATTTTACTTTCCCCTAAAGTATCACTTAATAGGCAATTACCAGAGGATTGAGGCTTGTTTGGAAGGAACAATGGTCCATTCTAAAACAGCTCTAATGAATACATCAAGGGAAAAAGTCCATTAAAACAATCAAGTACAGAATTGTTTACCAACTATATTATAAGATAAAATAAATTGAAATTATGTTCATGATTAAACCCAGAAATAGCAATTCAAATTCCTCAATTGACTTATTGAATTTGTAGTGCTAAAGCCTGGGTCACTAAAGGAGTCTGAATTATTAGGGAGGGAGACAAGAAGTTATTGATTTAACCTGAGCACTGTGTAGAACCTATATGAAGATGCAAATCAAGGACCGTGCTTCAATAATAATAAATTTTTACTCTAATTCACTATCTTTGTGACAATGAGAAGCAAAGAACATTATGCATTTCAGTAATATCTGTCTTTAGACAAAGTGCTTTTATAAAAATGAGTTAACATGTTAAGAGTATTTAAAGGGAAATAAAAATGTTAAATACTTAATGTGAGTGGGGACTGCTTAAAGCCACTCACTGGGCTTGAGGCTTAGAGTAGTTACTCTATATACTACTTATAAAAAAAGATTTTTAAATGAGAATAAACAAGGTGACATAAAAAAATGAGGGAAGATGACAGTAGAATTTAAAAGACAATCTCTTTTTTTAAAAAAAGAAGCATCAAAATGAGGAAAATAATTAAAAAAAGACTAGAAAATTTGGCAAGTTAAATGTAAAACCATCACACAACAGTCAAGAAAAAATAATGGGAAACTCCTCACAGAGGCATGGAAATAATAACACTAAATATTTTCTTTAAACATATTTAAAACTGAAAGCCTGTCAGTAAAATGACAGATGTGACCAAGGTGCAAAAAAGCCCCCAGAACCCCAAAGAAACAAACAAAAACAAAAAATGAAACAAAACACCAAAAAAAAACCAAACAACCAAGGAAGAGAAAGCTGAAGCAGAAATACTATATAAATTCTTAGTACTCATCTTCGTGTTGTAGGAGTAACCTATATTTTGGGGCGATACTATATTAAACTAAAATGTCAACAGGAGAAGTTTTAGAAGAGAATAGGAAAATGAACAGTAATTCTCCTAGACTGACAATATTAACTCCAGTTCCAAAAGGATACTACATTGGTGAATTATAAACTGTGCTTGCTAAATTAAAACTGACTTGCTACCAAAGGAATAAAAAATACTGTAAGGATGAATGTGGAAATCTTCATACCAGTCTGAGTTCTTTAGTTGGCAGATTTATTGAAACTTATGTGAAAAATAAAATGAGTAGACATATGGATAAATGTGATATTATTGGGAACTGGGAGCACAGTTCCTGCAGCAGGAAGCCATGCCTCACAAATCTATTAAACATGAACAATCACATGGAGAAGGATGTACCAAATGGGTCAGGACAACATTGCCAGAGATCCACCCCTAAGTCAGATAAACATGAGTAAATGGCTCAGCTCAGCAGTGGGCAGAGATATGAAGCTGCCTTTCAGAAGTACAAATTAGCCCAAGTGCAGAGCCATGCTGATGCACCTGTAGAGCCTCATAATTTGGCAAGAGGTTATTCAGCAAAAGCTTGAGGTGATTGACACTATAATTTATTGCCATTGTAAACAAGATAACTGTGAAACCAGGACAGCTGTGAGGAAATATAGCAAAGCACTAGGAATACATAGGTCTTGTCTGGGGAATTATACACAGAAGAACTGGTGGCCGTACTTACAGGACCTGACCTGGGTAAAGTTCATGTAAATCACACAAGCAATCTTAACCACTTCACTTTTCAAGAAGTCCTTGAAAAAATACACTAACATTATAGACAAGTGTAACATTATAGACAAGTATTATTGGCTACATCTATCCTACCTGACTGAGCTAAGACAAAAAATCTAGGAAGTCAGAAGATATCAAAATAGGAAGCCTTTAGAATAACAGCAGAGAGCATGGGGAAGCCCAGTGGTTCAGCTCCTTATCAATAATAAACTGGTTGATTTTTGCAACAGTCAAACTGGTTTTCTGCTTCTGTCAAGGATAAAGGCAGGCTGCTCAGCTGGGCATGCAAAGACTCATATCCCCAAAACCTCCATGGACCACTTTTTCATCATCTTTAGAAGAGGATTCAGAAACTCTCTTTGTCTGGTGAATAAACAGCTCAGAGCAAATGGAAAGATACCTGTTCCATCAAAAAAGAGCTACTAGGTTTCCATTATGTTTGCTTGCTGCCTTTTTGCCATTTTTTGCTTCTGCAGTGTTTGGTAAGCCTCTGTCTGTTAAACTGGCAAAGCAGAGAAAACCTGTGATAATGCACCAGTGGTCAACAAGCCATCCTTTAAAGAAAAACACTGCTGATAAGATAAACAGCTTGTGATGTACTTAATTACAATATTTCATACTCATTTAGCCATCTCCACATCACAGCACTAACAAAGTGGATTTCAAACAGGAAATAAGACTTCTTCCCACAAGTCCAGAGGGCTAATTATAAAATAGCAACCTAACTTTTTTTTTTGATAGCGAGCATATCTTTTTTTCCAGTAAAATTTATTGAGCTCATTACCAAGCTGCTTATGAAGTGATTTGAAATGAAGCAACATTAAAGCATTCTGAAAATCCCTTGTACTTAGTCATCTTGACACTTTGTTTGAACTTGAAGCATTAATATGAAATAACCACAGCAGCCCCATATTTCTGATTCTATTGTTTGAAAGTACATTTAAAAGCTAAAAGAGGATATGATCAAGGATTTTTAATCAGCACAGTAATTTGTAGGAGTGTCTCAAGTATTCATAACTTTGAAAAGACCAAAGGGACATGCCTGTGAGAAACAAGACAGGTACAGTGCATGTCAGCCTAGAATAATATGGCAATGTGAAACACGGAGTACAAGTACTGCTGGAACTGAAGGGGGTTTTATTGCTTTTTACAGGCAAGACTGAAAATTGAAAGATACACATCAAAGCCACTGCAGAACTCCACACACTGTACCTTATTAGCCTGGGTTTACCTTCTGTAATCACATTATATAACATGCACCACCAGATTAACCTGCTTGGGGTCAGCAGAGGGGCCACCATAAACATATTTGAAATGAAGCCTATAAAGGTTTTCAAAGTGGTAAAAAAAAAATAAAAAAAAAAGATAGAAAGGAGTAGTAAAATCTATAGCATATTAAAGTGAAATCTGTCAATAGCTTTGCTTTTCGTTACACACACACGCATTAGTGTTTGAACTAATAATTAGAGCAAACGGAAATGCTTCTGTTGAAAGAAAGGGTTTAACATCATCCTTCACTCTAACTGCATTCTAGTGTTCTGCATACTTTATAGCAAAGCCTTTAAAGGAAAGGGGAAATCAATTGTAAGAGAACAAATGGGCATTAGTAGTACAAACACTGAATGTATCACAGTGTGGTCTCTCCCTCCAAAAGGGCAAGCGTCCCCAGATGTGATTTACAACAAACAGGGGGCAGATGCCAGACAAATGCATGCATTAAGGGTACAAGAAGGTCCCTCCTCCCTCCACACCTTTCTTGTGTCAGAGAGAGAAAGCTATTCAGACCTTTCATAGGTGCACTCTGAAACGAGATCTCCAGCAGAACAGCTTGGAACCTTTGTTCCTCCGCAGCCTTCTTAGTATGCTTGATGGCCTTTTACACACAGCCTTAAACTAATAAGGAAACACCGAGATAGATGTGTTGGGCTGTAATTTGGAAAGAATCCATTAGTAAGCAGGATCTAGCCAAGTCATTACTTAGGAGACCCTCCGAGGAATTCCCATGCAGTTTAGAGAAACAGTATCAGGTCCCTGCTTTCCAAACCTGCACAGTTCTGTTAATAAAAGCATACTCCCTAAAAAGCCAATATATTGCAACAAAACAAGATGAACAAAGCAGAAAGGAAAGGAATTGGAAACAAATTAGTGCAATGGCTGGCCAGCTGCAGCATTTGCATCTCTCCACCTGTTTAGCTGCTACATGGCTGGAGAATTCAGCACTTGATCTGGAAGGCGACTTGAGAAAGGATTTCAAGAATAATGAGGTGTTGCTTTTTCCATCATAATTCAGAGCTTTGAAGATGTTTTTACCAACTAGAACAGCTTCCCTCTCTAAATTTCTTACAGTAAGGGCACACTATCATGTAGATCTACTTACAATGGCATTTGTTGTCTTAATGAGGATTTCAATGAAACTTTGAAACACTGATAGAATGTCAGAGTGTGGTCTGCACATCTCTGTGTTATGTTAAAGAAAAGAGCATGTGGAAAAAATATATCAATCAGGAGAATTCATTAACATGTGTATTTTATATCTTGTGATGATAAATTCATACCTTTTCACTACTATTCCATTAATTAGAACCCATGTGAACAGACAGTAACTAAAAGCTGTGACCACTTTTAGTTCAGTAGCTGGAAAAAAGAAGATGTTTTCCAGGTTTCTCCTCATGTCAGTCACAAAATAATGGGGCAATATTAGAAGACCTACACTGCTGCAAAATATACTTTCCTGTAGAATGAAAAAACAAAGGTGTTCAAAAGTCTTGTGTTGTCAGTTTAGCTTCTTATGTTCTTCTCAATAGTATTTAAAGATGTGGATATTTATTTCATTGTTCAGGAAAAACATTACCTTTACTTTTATCAATATTATATTGCTTTTGTTGTCAAAGCAAATATCTATTTGTTTTCTAATTTGTCTCATTTTTGTATGTTTTCTGCTTTTAAAACAACAAATGTAAAAATGAATAAAGTGACCTATTATACATCTATTTACTTGTAGGGCAAAAGTAGTACAGTGTTGCTTAAGGTTAAAATAGTTCTACAATGTACAAAGCACAAAGAATTATTTTTTTCAATGGCATAATTTTAATTGGCTGTTTTCTTTTGTGAAAGGTATAACTGGTTTTATTTGTACTCCTTTGTGTGTTTTCCTCACTTCAACATCATATTTAGGACAATTTTGGATATGCTTTTTGTTCTGCTTCTTAAGGTGAGAGCTAAGGCAGTTCTTTTCATCACTAACATATCCCATGGAGGTATTTGGCTCAATCTGCAAAATATCTACCCTGAAAAAAAAATCCCAAATGAGATACTGCCCAAGTCCAATTCAGTGTGGTAATGTTTATGCTCATTTTATTGCTTACTTGATATAGGAAAAGCTTAAGTTACCCATTGCTATTGTTTCTAAGTTTAACTTGTTGGACTGGTTGAAAACATAACATTGGAGTTTACATATAGAAATGAAATTGCACTGAGTTTCATGTGAGGGTAGCAAGAAAACTCTCTGGAGTGCAAAGTACCAGTAGGAGCAGAGCTATAGAGAGCATGAAGCAAGGGCAGCTCCCACTCCAGTGTTTCTTGGACAGAGATGTCAATTGGGGTAACTCCAAGAACTACAACTTCTGTCAGTCAATATGAAGAATGATAGTGAGCAGCAGCATCAGAAAAGTTCATGCTTTCCAATCAAATTTGGGCGTTTTGGCAGTTGGAAAGATTGTGAATGTGACCGACAGGTAAGAGAAAAGAGAGGTCAAAGTTTCACTATGGCTGCAGATGGAAGTATAATCCAAAATTGCTAATGTCTGAGAGTATATAATAATCTGTACTATCTTTTCATTTTACAGATCAATGAGACCTAACATTTTTCCCCAGCCTCACGATCATTTGTTTTCACTTCTGACTTTTATGAACTACAGCTCAGACACGTTAATGAAATTTAGTCATGGCTGTGCTCAGCCTACGACAACACACTGACCGGGGAGCCAAGGCTCTTTTTTCTTTTTTGAGAGAGTCGTCTCAAACTGATGCCAACAGTAAATTGGGCCTCCTGCCTCCTAGGAAAATGCTCCAGCCACATAAATGCTACATAAAAGCCAGTCAACAGCACCACCACTAGCCTGTGAGCTTTGGACAGAGGTGAACGCTGTTAGCTTGCAGACTGCCCACAGATAGCTGCAAAGGGAGCTCTGGAGCACTCCTTTTCTAAGGGGCATTATCCAGACATGTGCACCCAAATGCTTAGTTAAACAGCAGTACATCTCAATGGGCACAGTAATAGGATTTCTGTCATTTAAGCCAACTTTCTGGCAAAACCTCAGTTGCCTTTACCTACAGATTTGCAAGTGCAAATCTAATATTTGATTAGATTGAACAATCTTTCCTGGAGCATTTTCTCTGTTTCATGTGCTCATATTTAACGTTCAGGCAAGTGTACTTTTTACTATCTTAGCCAAGGTTCTTTGCAAAGTCCCTACATGAATGTCTATCCGTGAACACCATTTTAAAACTGAACCACAGTTCAGGTATCAGTCTGAGATCTTTAAGAGATGTAATCCCTGCTTATTTACCTTTAAGAACCTGTACCTTTGTCGTGGTTTAAGCCCAGCCGGCAACTTGGAACCACGCAGCCGCTCGCTCACTCCCCCCCTTTTCCTTCCTCCCCCCGCTCCTGGAGGGATGGGGAGGAGAATCGAAGGAATGTAACTCCCACGAGTTGAGATAACAGCTCTCCAGTAACTAAGGTATAATACAAACCACTACTGCTACCAGTAATAATGATAAGAGGAATAACAAGGGAAAAGGACACAACCGCTCACCCCCCGCCGACCAATACCCAGCCCGACCCGAGCAGCGATCTGGCCTGCCGGGTGACTCCCCCCAGTTTATATACTGGGCATGACGTGCTGTGGTATGGAATACCCCTTTGGCCAGTTTGGGTCAGGTGTCCTGTCTCTGCTTCCTCCTGGCTTCCCCTCCTCTCTGGCAAAGCATGAGACTGAGAAAGTCCTTGGTCAGAGTAAACATTACTTAGCAACAACTAAAAACATCGGTGTTATCAGCATTGTTCCCAGACTGAAAGTCAAAAACACAGCACTGCACCAGCTACTAAGAAGGAGAAAAAATGACTGCTGTAGCTGAACCCAGGACAACCTTAAAAACCTCAGGTCAAAAAACATTAATATTAAAATTTCTAGAATCCTTTTTTTTTTTTTTATTAAAAGAATTTTACCAACGAAAGGGTACTAGCATATGACACCATTGATGTGCTAGCCAAATGGGAAAAGATTAAATCTGTAGCAAAATACTTAAATCATTCATGAAGGGTAAAAGACAGTATATTGGCACAATAGCTTTTTAATTTTTTTGTTTGTTTGTTCATTTTAAATTTCGAAGTTGTATTGACACTGTAACCTCTTTCTTATGTATCTTCAGCAGTGTGAGACCACACATCTGCGTATTCTAACATACTTATGCTAGTGATGCTGAATCCTTGACAAGAAATAATTAGGTGTTGCAACATCTACTGGAAGAACTTTTAAACATTTTTAACAAGCTCAGCCTAGGCATCTGAACATAACAGTGACTGTGACTACAGCAAGCTGTGTGGCAGCCATCCCTGGAAGCAGTGTGCCAAGACACTGAGTTTCAGAATCAGCAGAGCTACACTGGAAAGTTTTGAAGAAGCAATGAAAGGCACCAGAAGTCTGGCTGATTTAAAACCATCTGATCTTCCTTCTAGCTAAACATTATATAAAACTTTTTTCAGCTCAGAAAAAAGGCTCAGGAAAGTAACTCCCCAGCTGTTTTTTGCTGATAACTAGACACACGAGGAGAAAGCTGTAACTGCATTCTACAGGAATTCCTGACTACTAGCCAAAGCACCACTCTGTATTATATGACTGTAACAAGATTGCTCTTAACAATATTGTAGTTCATGCATGGAGATATTTTCACATATGTTTCATAATTAAGCTTGTTTAAAATGCATATCTGTTTTGTGACTTTTACAGATATGAATCTAGAGAAGCACATCATCTGCAGTTTGAGACATACAAAGGGCAGATATTCAAAACTGACGAAAGCAAGTAAAAATTATATTATGTCTTCCTCAATCCCACGGAATACAATAGATTGTAAAAATTAAAATTGGGCTAAAATGATCAAATTTTTGTCTACAAGTGGCTCCAAAAACTCCTGTACAGAAATTATCCTTGAAAGCAGAAGTTCTACAGGAAGTTCAGTTGTGTCATATTAACCAAGTTGACCATTCTTTTGGACTATGGCCTAGTACTGTCTGCTTCCACTATGAGAAAAGAATTTGCTATAAACTTTACTGGTAAGAGAAAGAATAGGATAGGAGAGGAGAGATTTCAGTTAGAAGGGCTTACAACGATCATCTGTTCTAACTGTCTGACCAGCTCAAGGCTGACCAAATTAAAGCATGTTATTAACATGCTTTATTAAGTCCTCGACATTATTAAGTCCTCGACAAGACTTGCCCAGGAGCCGGCAGCTCCGCTG
>NW_009933015.1:0-6700 GCF_000696875.1 Nestor notabilis
CAACCCTGACTATTCTATGATTCTATGATACATAATCTCTGATAATTTTTTGGCTGTTTTCAGACAACTGGTTATCCAAAGTTGTCCTCAGTTCTCTGTCCTACCTTAGGGATCCCATTGTGATGAACTGAAATGGAGGTAATTACATGTAGTAAAGAACATATGGGTCGAGAAAGAATGTAGACAAGCTGAACTAGACTGAGAAAATCTAGGTGCGTGGCTTCAAAAACTTCTTATGGCCTCTCTTCAGATGAATGATCCTCTGGAGATCCCCTGTGATCCATTGACTGTCTGAAGAATTCCATTACAAATGGCTGCAATGGTTGTAGGTTAATGCAGATGGGATGGATTGAGACATGTATTTGAGACAAATGGTCCTTTGAGGCAACGTACTGTTTTATACCAGATTGTGCCTCCTTTGTCGAAAACCCATGAGAGACTGGCCAGTTGTAACTCAGGTCAGGCAGCACTAAGTTAGTACCTACTTTCTTCCTATATGATTTTTCCCCAAAGAAATTATAATGTTGTAAGGAAACAAATTTCACAGTATGACTTAAACTGTTCTCTCTTGAATGTTCTACCAGTACACGAATAATGATTGTGAATCTTTCCATATTTTAAGGGGAATTATTTTTCATTCACAATTCAGCAGAGTGTTTGGCGGAAAAGATTTCTATTTGCAATGGGTCTTTTTTGGCTGAAATAGAAGTTTCGGTTGGGGTCACTGCGTAGTACCCAAATAATAAATCACAATTCTGGACTGCAAGGAAGTTCAACTATAGAATAAGTCTTCTTAGCTTATGGTGGAATATGCCTTGAAATGATTTCCAAGAGTCACCAAAATGCACAAATTATCTTTGTTGTAAGGACAATTGCCCCTATTCTAATTGAATGACATCATGGCTTTTTATGTAATGTCTATTTTACATAAGATACACAATCATTTACTTACTAGACAAGGGACTGAAGCTCAAATCTTTTTTCCTTCCAGGAGAACGTGCTCACCAGTCATCTGTGGAACTAATTTTTCTGCTATGACAGAATATCCAAATGACCACTGATTGCACAACTGGAAGAGACAACCTGCAGATCCAGTCTCTGAAGCTATATCCTTCACTTAGTATCCCAGCTCACTGCCGGGGAGTCTGCTACAATATGTGGGTACTTGTCCTGGATTCAGCTACAGCAGTCATTTTTTCTCCTTCTTAGTAGCTGGTGCGGTGCTGTGTTTTTGACTTTCAGTCTGGGAACAATGCTGATAACACCGATGTTTTTAGTTGTTGCTAAGTAATGTTTACTCTGACCAAGGACTTTCTCAGTCTCATGCTTTGCCAGAGAGGAGGGGAAGCCAGGAGGAAGCAGAGGCAGGACACCTGACCCAAACTGGCCAAAGGGGTATTCCATACCATAGCACGTCATGCTCAGTATAGAAACTGGGGGGAGTTACCCGGAAGGCCCAGATCGCTGCTCGGGTCGGGCTGGGTATCGGTCGGCGGGTGGTGAGCGGTTGTGTCCTTTTCCCTTGTTATTCCTCTTATCATTATTATTGGTAGCAGTAGTGGTTTGTATTATACCTTAGTTACTGGAGAGCTGTTATCTCAACCCGTGGGAGTTACATTCCTTTGATTCTCCTCCCCATCCCTCCGGGAGCGGGGGGAGGAAGGAAAAGGGGGGGAGTGAGCGTGCGGCTGGGTGGGTCCAAGTTGCCGGCTGGGGTTTCACGCCGACAGGAATCTTAGATTAAGCTTCTTGCTCTCTTTGTGCCTCACTTAAGTCTCACTTATTGCTGTTTGAGCTCACAACTTCTTTCCCAGGAAACAGAAAGCATGGGAACATCCACCCCAGGCACTAGCTGTTACCTAATCTGCTCTATTAGGAGTGTTTAAAGAATGTATGCTGGCAGAATAGACAGAAATTTTTAAATGGTGTTGGAGCACACTTGTACATATGGAGTTGTTGAGAAATAGTTGTCTCTAAGCATGTAGTGGTAGAAACTATGAAATCTAAGTATTTCAGAAAAAACACACTTAATGGGTAGCCAGTTACTTGGTTCTGGTGAACACAATCTGCACACAGATGAGTGGAAGCAGGATGTACAATAAAACATATATCTCTAAAAAATGTAACTATGTACACTGCCTGGGCAGTGAAAGTCTGACAAAGTAACTTATATTGCCTTTAGATATGAGGCCCACATTTAAAATTCAAAAATATATTGTAATAAAGGTGTGTGTTTTTTTAATTATTTTAAAAGTTTCTCTTAGGCAGGAATGACTTCTTAAAACCATTTGATGTTTTGCTTCAAAAATTTGAAAGCTATTCCTATAGAGTGGAATAGTTCTATGAAGAAGCAAAATTATCCTGGGCCACGTCTTGTTGAAGATGACCCGACAAGTGCAACATTATGAAATAACACAAGACAAAGTTACAATAATATGACTACTTGGTATAATTACCAAAAAGATTTATATCAAGGATTTGTAGCAAATTATATTTTGCTCACATTTATGGTTATTAGATAAATTGATTTAAATGAACTAATTCCTCCATTTCACAGTTACAAAAAATAAAATAAAAAAAAGAGAGAATTTAATATGATGGACATCTTGGCAATTACTTAAATCTCTAAAGGATATTCACAGAGTGCACTCTTAAAACTGTGAGCAATATTAAACGAATTCCCAGCTCCACCATTACAGAGATTAGTTCAGTGTTGTAGCTTTCCTGGCAATTCTATTGTACCCTTTTGCTCCAAAGATTTTATGAGTGATGCTCCACTCTTGCCATGGTCTCACACAGAGAGATCCCACTGTAGGAGTACAGCTGCAGTTCTTAACTTTCACTTCTCTTGCTTAAGTTGGTTTATCTGTTTAAAGAAATTTTGTTTATGTGAAAACTGCAGGAAATCAGATATATATATATATATATATCTCAGCTGACTCAAAAAGAGCCCAATTTTATTTTCTATCATTCCGCAGGACTTGATTGATGACCAAAAATCTTGGAATACCAGCTACCTGGGGAAAAATCAGTACTCACTAGAGGATAGATAATATAGAGCAGCTAAAAATAAAGTGACAGCAATCACTGTAAAGCCTGATAACTGAATCTCTAGTGTCCAACATAAATACTAGGTTTAGGTGCTTTTTATGCATTTTACAGCAAGAGCCAGATGTTTGATATCTAGTACGTGAGTTTATATAAATTAGTTCCTTACTTGACCAACTTTATGACATCAGTTCATCTTGAATTTGTACTTTGCTTTAAAAGGTCACAATTACACAAAAACTTGCAAACAAAATATTGAGACCTAGCTTTCCTGTTCTGGCATGTTAAATCTATGTTCTGCAAATATTTTAAACTTCATGCTTGTGATTTTATGAAACGGTGCAATCTTACTACTGTATATTATGCCAAATCTGTAGAATATACCTGTGTGACAACAAGTAGCTAAATATTTCCATATGTGTATAAAGGTGCATCTGAGTAAGTTCTTTTTCTCTCTCCAAGTAGCTACAACTTAAATTAATCAGAAATGAGCAGTATGTGCACCTGTTCATTTCATCTAATCAACTCTTGATCATAATGGGCTCTTCAAGCATACTTACAATTTGAGACAAACCAAAAAAACCAAATCACTTCTTACTGCAGGTAGGAGCTGAAACAGCATTACAAGAATTTAGGCTTGTATTATGCTGAAGAATGGTCTTTGGCCAAGACCACTTCAACGTACAAAATTGATTAGAATCTGATAGGGAGTAAGTACCTGTAGGTCAACCAGGTGTGCCATGGTTTAGCTGTGCTCCACTGTCATGCTTCCCTCCTCTGTCTTTTCCTGCCTTTTATTTGTCCCTACTAAGATGAGTATGGATCTGTGTGGGCTAGAAGTAAAAAAAAAGTAAAAACAAACTAATAGGCTATGTTTTTTATGCTACGAAAAGGCATCTTTTATCCTTAAAACGTTGTGCAGTCTGGGACTGTATGAAGGATGATGCCTTACAGCATATAGAGTAATAAGAACTACCACATTGAAATGTTTTGTATCAATAAAATCCCTACTGAAGTTAGTGTGAATTCTGCCACTGACATTAATAGGGCTAAGATGTCACCCCGGAAATTGGGCTCTCACTGAGTTCTAGGACACATCTACATGGAGAACAGGTTTGCAGTCATGTGAGAACTTACTGTTCTGCCCCTGAATTTGGGTCATGATGCTGTAGGAGTGGAGAGGTCAAGATTTATTTTCCTCTGGTAAAACATCAGTTTAGAATTAGAATTGCTGCAACCAGTAAGTAGGCTAGATGAACAGACAACACACTTAAAATTAATGGCCTTCTACAAGATATTATAAAATCCTTATAATTGAAGGTGTCTTGAAAAACAACATGTTACAGAAATGTGGCACTGGTATGAAACTCTAGGAGTCAGTAATTGTCAGAGGCTATAATCTCAAGATGCTGTACTGACCTGCTCATGCACTTAATGTAATGGTATCAGTTTAGATTGCAAAAAGAGACTGAACATTAAAACACTCAATGTATGTATTGGGACAGGGGAGAGAAACAACAAAACTCTCATAGGTCATTAGTTTTCTATAAAGTTGGAGAAAAATACCACCATTAATAACAAGTTTTCTACCTGCAGTTTATTCATCTATCCAATATTTTCCAATGATACAATTTTAAAAATAAGACAAAATTTGAACTATTTTATAATTACAAGTAATTGCTTATGTAGAATGTTTACTTACTAGTAATATGACATTAACATTTATTAACATATTATTTATTAATATTTTCTTACCGTTAACATGAATGTGCATGCTGTAGAATCTTATCACAACACTTCACTGACAAATGTTTAGAGAGGACTGCTATAATTTATTTCAATGGAATCAACTTTTATTTCCTGCTGGAAACTTGAACAAGACAGAATCTGAGGACTTCTGGATAACTACTGAGGATTCTGGCTGTGTGGCTGTAGGAGCAGTCTGCACGTCTGCACAATATTTGCAAATCCAAGGTCTGTTCCCTGCATTGGTGAAGTTCATTAGCCAGCAATATAGATGCAAGCATGGTAGATGCAGCACTTTTCAGGGGAGTGTGTCTGTCTGTCTGTCAAGTATGCTTACTTGGCAGTAAGCACATATTCAAAGTATTCAATTGGCTCAATATGTTTTAGACTTCATATCTGAATGGTGTGTATTACCAACGTATCTATGGCTTGCTAGACATACAGAAGCCCTATACTCGATGAGCATAGCAGCACTGGTGAATGCATGACAGAGATTGGCAAAATGGTTGAAAAACTCAACCAGAAAAAACCTGATTGTTTTTGCTTCCTCACAGCTTCCTCACAGCAGCGGAGGCACTCTGAAAATTTATATCCCTTCTGCCACAGGATGTTTATCTAACTGTGGAGCACTGGCTTTTTTAACAATGACTTGTAGTTCCATAGGCCTTTCTAGAGCTTTAGAATATTGTTTTCCAGAAAACATAAGAGAGCAAACAGAAACTTCACTCATTTAACCATGGTTTTTTACAGACATTTGGATGCTGTATGGAAGTCACTAATGATTTTTTTTTTAATTTTCAACTCTTTTGCCCTGGCTTGGGTATGCCCCTTGCAAATCTAAAACTGATAATATCTCCTGGGACAAGCAAAGACTTATTGGCCACCTTCCAGGTTTCCAGTGGAAATGATATTGTAATGATTAAATTTATCTTCCTAACAGCTCAGAAGTCTGTTTTCAGTACTTCCAAGAATCTTGGGTAAGTGTTGTTTGGGCTTGTAGAAACAGCCAAATTCCCAGCCTACTCAAATAACTTCAGACTTTGTTTAGTTAGGGTAACCATTTCTGAAAGTGTCTCAGAAACACCAGGTGCTTTTCTCATTTCTAAAGAACTCTTTTCCCTTTGAATACATCATCAATCCCAATCAGGTTACTGGAATGGTCTTTTTAACAAAGTTGTTGAAATTGATTTCACCTGGGTCTGTATCAGGCAAAATGATGCTGTCATTATGCATCTGAATGCAAGATGTACATGTGTACCTGAAGAAGCTTTAACTATCCCAAATAACAAATGATGTGATGGATTACAGGCTTAAGCATGTCATAGCTAAAGTAAATTACATTGAAAGCTTTTACAGGTAGAGTGGCTTGTCACCTTACTGATGAAAATTATAGATCTAGTTGAAGCTGGCGATCCACATGATATTTCTTTGGAAGTGCATATTTTATACATTTTTGTTGTGATTAGATGAGTGACTTCACAGGGATGCTCCCATGATCTATCTGTCTCTCTGACCATTGGGAGAGCTGAACCTACTTAGACAAGATAACTCACTTTGCAATGGCTCATGTCCTAATATTACCTGTAGTGATCATGAGATGGTCAAGTTCTAGATCTTCAGGACAGTGAGAAGAGCATGCAGCAAGCTCACTGCCCTGGACTTCAAGAGAGCAGACTTTGGCCTCTTCAGGAACCTGCTTAGTAAGGTTTCATGTGATATAGTCCTAGAGGACAGGGGAGCCCAAGGCTGCTGGTTGATATTCAAGGATCACCTGCTACATGCTCAGGAGTGTTGCATCCCGACTAGAAGGAAGTGTGGCAGGAGGGCCAGGAGACCTCCATGGATGGATAAGGAGCTGCTGAGGAAACCCACTGTAGAAGATCAGGTTCGAGGCCATCTTAAGAAC
>NW_009933016.1:0-1756 GCF_000696875.1 Nestor notabilis
TTTTTGTTTTTTTTTTTTTTTGAGTGGCAAAGATTTCTGCCACTCAAAATACTTCAGTGAATGAGCTAAATTCCACAAAGCTAACAAAGCATCATCACAGTGTCTCTAAATCAACAAAATAAACCAGCTAAAAATAAGCTGCACTATCTTTGTGGATGGATTTATAAAGAGATCCTCATCATATGTGCATGTTGATCAGAACTGGGGTAAAATGTAGCTTCAGAAGTAATAATTCTGCCAAAGAACCATGCTACTACCTTGGTGGGGTTTTTACAACAATTTGAACAACTGCAATACCTACATCTACCCAACTTTTTCTTAAAACAGAAAAAAAACCCAAAAAGTTAGAAATAATGCAGTTGAGACAGGCAAACTGAAAAATCAGTTAACATTAAGAAATTGTTAGCCTGACTGTATTGGATAAGCTGCAGTCTTACTTTAAATGAGGTTAAATATTTTACTGATGTTATCTAAAACTGACTTGTGATGTTCCTGAGGTGAATATAAATAATCAAATTGACAAATTATGGAACTTTTGCTGTGGGATTAAATCTGGGATATGCAAATCCAATGTTGGTGATTCAAGGCTGTTCTCTATCAGAGAATTAAAAGCGGGAAAAAAACCCACTAATTCTTTTTATTTGGTTTCATTGCCGGTTCCAGCCATTCTGCTGTGACTTGTACTGATAATGCGATAAATTGTTGGATTCTTTGATACTCTGTGCTTCTCTCTAGCCTTATTTTGAGGTCCTCAAAAAACCTCTGGCCATAAGAAGCTTAGGGAAAAAGTAATTCTGCAAATAGCTGGGATTCTAATGCTGCCAGACATACTGCCCTTTGGCCTGGTTTGTCTGACTACAGTGGTCTCTGAGGAAATGTCTGGCTGCCCGGAACATTTGGGGTTACTGGTCTCACTATACATTTGTCCTTTTTCAGTATACTCTCTCTACTTGTGTAGATGTGTGTCTTTCTTCACAGCTATGTAATTAATACGAGACTGCTGACTTGCCCCGTAAAGCATAAAGAAGCTGGACCCACAGCCCAGTGGAGAGACCAGAGGTTTTCTCTCTTAGTAGTTTTCATCATATTCTCAAGGCTGCTTTGAGCTTTCTGGGGTTTTGTGTGACTTCTACCCCTACCTTCCCCTTCTTCTTTGCCACTGTATTGATTCAATGTTACTTCAGGTAACTTTTCACTGCACAATGGAAATTTTTTGTAGGGACCTTACTACCTCCAACATATTAGCATAGCTGTGTCAGCACTTCTCTGTGCCAAGGGGACCTGTTAGACTGTGTGGGTTAACTTGCTTGAGAGTGGTGGTGCACTACCTCAGTGAGTCTGCTTTTGGGACTTTGAACTAACATGCCAATGTGTTGCTGATACACCAGACATAGCATCATACTATGCCATGTAGACACAGAAGAAGGTGATATAGGACAAGTACTAACCAAGCACCATGATGGCAGTGGTGGTACCAACTGAAGGAAAAATATGCCTGAGGTGATTCCAGACTCTTTTTTCTGTAACAAGTGAGAAGGCAGGACAGTGTTTGCCCTCCCTCCTCCGCAGTGCTGCTACCCATGGTACAGACTGAGAAAGTTTTAGCAGCTGTGGTTCTAATTGTGAGGACTTACGGGGGATATAGAGCGTATTAGGAACTTTACTTAAGAACTTAGGTGAAAAAGTACTTGGGGGTGGGTGGGTATTGCACACAGCTCCCCCCCCCCCCCCCCCCCGCCTCCTTCAAAAACACGCC
>NW_009933016.1:1787-7513 GCF_000696875.1 Nestor notabilis
AGATAAGCCGCCTGCTCTTCAAAACTAGAGAGGAAGGAAGGACAAAGACTGGAAGGTTTTTTGAGGAAAAAGTGAAGAAGCATATTGGTAATCCATCTGATAGAGAAGCAGCCCTTGCTCAAATGGCTTGGTTATTTCTAATTTTCTTTACGCATTCAGGCTGTGTGATTATTATTATTTGTTCTTGGCAATGCTTAAATTTTTGCTTTCAAATGAATTCCAGTGAAGATTAAAATAGTAAGTATACCAATCTACAAAACTGCTGTCTTTCTTTAGGTATGGAGATGATGCTGGCCATGCTACAGACAACGCTATGAATTCTGCAATCAATGTTGGTGTGACAGCATTTAACATTGAGAATATTGGTATCAAAGCTGTTGTAAAGAGAACTGCAAAGGAAACCGGCCATGCTGTGTTAGATGAATATAAAGTATTGGATAATAAGAAGAACGATAAAAAATGAAAGCATTGAAATATGTCTCAAAGCCTTACATTAGAGATGAAACTTCCTATTTAGAAGTAACTGTATTACTAATCTGCAATTTAATATAAATCACACTGTACTTTTCAAGCTACTGTTACTTAATTTGACGTGAAAATTTAAAAGTAGGGAGGGTATTTATGGAAGGAAAAATGAAAGTTGTCTTAACTCCTTGTTGGGTATTGAACAAGGTTTTAAACAACTGGATCAGGGCTTTAGACAATGGGACAGATAATGAGTTTGCAGTGAATAAACTTGCCTCTTTAAGCACTTTCTCAAAATATGAAATAGATTAATATAGAAATACTGTTGTGAATATTTTATAATACTTTATATTTGTAAAGAAGGTAGTGATACAGAAACAAATAGGATTAATAATTCTGGAACAAGCAAGATTCCTAGTTTTGTTTTTTAACTATCCTGAAGAGTTAGTTTTACTAAACCAGCCTTGTCTTACTTAATATGCACTGCTAAAATAAGCTTTGTGTTTCATTGTTTTGTAGAGAATTTCCCTTTTGGCTACCAAACAGCTTATCTTATCCAAAGTTCATGTTAGAAGAAGTGAAAGATGAACCTCAGGTAACTAGGTAGTTATTCCCTTTAAAACTTTTTATTTTCCTCCCCATCCAGCATATAAGCAAACCAAAGATAGGAAGCATTTCTTCTAAAAGAGGGTATTTACAACTGTAGAAAAATGTATTCTTTAGTTGACTCCATAAGGAATATACAAAGATTTTTTTGAGGTTTTTATGTAGAGGATAAGTATGTTTTTGCATAAATTATTTTTCTGTGAAAACATTCTATAGAGAGGACACTGGGAACTTCTATGCATTCTGCATTTTTCAGCCAATCCAGAAAGATGCAGAGTATATACCATGGCCTCTTAATGGAAAACATAGAATCATGGAACCATAGACTGGTTTGGGTTAGAAAGGACCTTAAGATCATCTAGTTCCAACCCCCCTGCCATGGGCAGGGACACTTCCCAGTAGACCAGGTTGCTCAAGGCCCTATCCCGCCTGGCCTTGAACACTGCCAGGGATGGAGAATTCACAGACAGTATGTATTTGCTTCAACAAGTAGTTCTAACAGCATCTTTATTCCATTAAATTCATAGTTTCACAAGGTTTGTCTTTAAAGGGTATGAAGACAAGCCCTTTCAATGGAGAGATGTGTGTGGACTAGAATAGACATGACTGTGTAGGTTATCCTGTTCCTGGTGCAGTGTGAAATAACTCCATATGTAGAACCCTTGAAATGCTTTTACGCTGCTTATTTAACAGTTCACTGTTGAGTTTTAAAGCTGCTACATATTCTAATATTGGCTGGACCTGTAGTAAGCAGAACTCCATCAATTTAAAACTTATCTCCATTTCATGTAAATGGAGACGATACCTATATTTTGTTGTTAGCAAATGGTATTTCCATCACATTAGAAAAAAATGAGTAACAACTAATGCCACTAGAATGGTAAGAAAGAGATGCGCATTTTGTGGTGGCTACCTTAGGTGTGTACTTAGGGTGAGAAAATGTGAAACAAAGGATCTAACCACTTGAAGTGTAATGATTTATGGAAATAAACATGAAATGAAAATTGGATAATTTATGCTTGGCCTTTTTATGATGTGAAGCTACTGTACGGATCAGTGAGTGGAAAGACTAGGACTTCTGAAGTAATAAAAGAACAGTGTTGGGGTATGCCTACAATTGAAACAAGCTCATCAGTTAGAACATAAAATACTTCAAATTAAAAAGGCCCATCAAAAGCATAGAATTTCTGGTACTACAGATTGTCACTTGCCAGCAAGTGTAACCAGTTTAAGACTACTGAAGGCTCCATGCTAGCAAAAGCATTTCTGTTATTACGGACTGCATTTACAACAGGGATGTATGTATTTGCATCTTTCTTTCCCTCAAATTTTAGTTTTGCATATAGCTCATGCCTTTAGTTTCATCTGTAGACCATCAGAACCACAAGCTGTATTAAAGCAATGGTTAAGATGGAAGTGTTCAAGTCTTCAACAGACCAAGTTGTAGCAAACTGAGGAAAAAGGTTTAAATGCCATCCGTATCAGGCAAGCATTGTTATCCTGTTCAACCTGCTGTTCTCCTCAATGTACTCAGCCTTTCAGGTTTGTTTCAAAGTAGATTAAAGTTCGGGTTTTTTTTTTTTTTTCACTAATGCCTACCCCATTTTACAGTTTTCAATGTGATACATCCATTATATTTCCTTTTACATTGTTCCAAAGTGTAATTAATTCAGACTGCTCAAAGTACTATGCTACTGAACTTACCCTGCTACAGCAGTCACTACTTGGGCAGCAAATCCGTAGGTTTCTCCCCCCTTCCTCTACCATATACAACACCCTTCACACACTTCCTGCCTTACTTAGCACTTCCTTTTATACGCTATAAGCGCTAAGCTCCTTAAGCTTCACGTTAGGTTGTTTTCTATTCCTGGCTTGGGTTTTTTATTCCTTTGAACACTGAACATCTGATGTATGGCAGTCCCAGAAATAGTCTTACTAACCTCTTTACTGAGTGAACCACTACCTGATTTCCTAATGCATTCCTATTTCCAAATTAGTCCATTTGAAGTGCTTTGTGCTAGAATATTGGTCTCTGATCTCATCTTGAGAATATTACTTTTAATGACCTCTAAGTCATTCTAACCTACTGCTCTCTGGCACCTTCATCATTCCATAGGTATAAACCACTGTTTTTACTTTGAGTTTAAACCCCTGCATTTGAACGGATTCCTCTAGATTCCAAGGGTGGATAGGTTGGCTGGTTGGTTGTTTAGTTTGTTTAATGCTGATTTAAAACCACCTTGGAATAGCCTATTTCTTAATATTCCCTGACAAACTAAATCTGTAATCCTTTAAAAAGAATTGGTGAAACTGCCTTCCAGTAAAACATGCTTACCAGCTTTCCACAGAATAATGTAGGTTGTAAGGGAACTACAGAGGTCTGTAATCCACCCTCCTCAAAACATGTCTATCTGGAGCACAGTTCTCTGTGCCAGTTCTGGTCATGTTTTCACTGTCTCCAGGATGGGTTCACAGCCTCTCTGGGCAACCTTTGCAAAGTTTGACTATGGTAAAGGTAAATATTTTCCCCTTATACTGGGCCAAAAATTTTTGTATGCGCTCAGGCGTAGTGCTGCTTATCCTTCCGTAGTGCACACTGCAGAAAAGTCTCACTTCTTTGTCTTCTCTACACCCTCCTCTTACATAGCTGTCAACAGCAATAAGATCTCCTGATGCTTTCTCCAGATTGAACACAGGACATGGGTGCCAGCCCCTGACCTAAGACAGCCCTTAAGATTTGATTGGTAGCTCAAAGATAAGCACTGCAGCATGTCATCCCGCAAGTGCTGAAGGGAGTGGAAGAACCACCTCCTTCAGCCTCCTGTCTGTGCTCTTGCTAATGCAGCCCAGGAGGCCATTGGCCTTGTCTGCTGCAACATGTGTTGCTGGCTTATGATCAGCTTGTTCACCAGGGACTCGTGAAGTTGCATTCTAGTTACTGCCCCCAGCCTGTGCTGATCCAATGGCTTTCCCATCCTGAATGTTGGACTTCGCATTTGCTTGCTGCTGAATTTCATTAGGTTCCTTTCAGCAGCCTGTTTCTCCAGGCTCTGAATGCTCTCCTGCATGGTGACTGCTCCCCTCAATTCATCATCACTGGCAAACTTGCTGAGAGTGTGCTTAGTCTTCCAGGTTGTTAATAAAGAGTTACGGGTATTGCCTCAGGTATTGATCCCAGAGTCAAGCAGTCCTATGGCTGATCACTGCACTTTAAGCCTGATGGCCCAGACAGTTTTCCAGCCACCTTATTTCCCAGTTACCCAATCTACAACTCACTAATATGGCTCTAAAGGTACTATGGGAGACTATAATCAAAGTTCTTGGTACAGTCAAAATCTACAATATCCACCAGTTGCCCCTTGTCCGCAGAGCCAGCCATTATACCCTTGTTACTATACTACAGAAATAACTAGTTCTTTGTAAAAATTAATGTCATAATCCAATTCTAGCTGTTTACTGCCTTCGCATGATCTGAAGATACGTATTTAAGTATAAAATTCTGTTTTCAAACCACTTTGTGTCATGACCAAGTTTCCTAACTTTTTAGTAAAAATTTTAACCTCAAAAAGAACATGCATGCCTTAAAACAATGAAAGTACCTTTATAGGTATCCATGTATCTAATTTTAACTAATTTATTTGCAATAAAGAAATGGAAGAAAAATCTCATGTGTTGCAATCGTCACTGTGTTACTGCCATGTTTGTTAAAAATGTTGATGGTTCAAGGTTTTACATACTCACACAAGACTTCAGTACACAAGACACTTTTGCTCTACTCCCACTCCAGTTCCTGAGCACACAGTCACATTCGCTGTCGTGCACCAGCCCAGCCAGCATGGTTTGGGCTCATCCTTAATACGTACAGTGTGACCTAGCTCCTGAGAGCTCATCTAGTTAGGACACCTAGTAATCCCAGATTTAAGCTTGGAGAGGAGGTCAAAGAAGTCTCCTGGGGCAGAGAGAGTATGCTGTGGCCAAGATACAGCCCTGTTACCCTGTGCTTTCTCCTCTTCTGACTTCCTTCTGATTCCAGGGCTTGCCTTGAGCTCTCTGTACGTGCCCTCCAGCTGAGAATTAGTAGGCTGGTTTAAGGTGATCTTGAAGCAAAAACTGGTTAATGAGAAATCTGGTTACTGATTAGCACCTTTGCTGCTAAGATTTAGTCCACACAGGTAGTTATGAATGCTAACCTTGGTCCAAGTCATTACTTAAATTACTGGTTTGGTATGGAAATTGTTTCCAACAGGTATGTCAACAGGCAGCATTCAGTAAATACTGAAGGCAAAACAAGCAGCTAAATTTAAATGCAGTTACAGTAAAGCACTTTTCTAAATTTGTTTCTTGATTAAAGTATTTCAGACAATTTTGAATTCAATCCACACGTCAAGTAATAATTCACTGATTAGATGACAACATCAGTTATGACTGTTAAAAATCACCTCCTGCTCTAACATGTATCAGACAAGTGAAATTAAAATGGCTTCTTTTCTTCTCACTCTCCATCCTTATGTTCTACCCCCACAGAACTTAAGGCAGTTGATCCTCCTGGATTAGCGACCCCGCTGTTGTGGTCCCAGCACAACTCGGGCACGCTGCAGGACACAGCGCACATATTGGCCGGGGAGGTGGAGACCATGCCGGGTTCCCGGCCCCCA
>NW_009933017.1:0-6077 GCF_000696875.1 Nestor notabilis
AGGTGCCCAGAGCCCTTCTCCTGTCAGGAGGTGGTGATCGTGCAGTTCCTGCGCCGGGCTGAGGGGAAGGTGCAACTGCGGAGACCCTGATCACTGTCCCGGCAGCAGCTACGGCTTTACTTAGTGAGAGAAGCGTGAACTGGTGAGTGAGAGAGGTGTGGTTTTGCCGTCTGGAAGTTACCGATTGTCTTTGAATGGCTCTCGCCTTCTCTATACGCCGGTGAGCTGAATGGGCGAAATAACTGCTTTTTTCCCGGGTTTTTTGCAGGCTTTCTTTGAGTTAACTGAGCGGTGGTGAAGTTTCCCACGGGAAACGTGGCTACTGAGCTCGGCAGCGGGGGAGAGCCAGGTGAGGTCTCTGCCAGCGGTCAGCTTCTCAGGTTGCCCACCTTCTCCTGACACACGGCCTGTCAGGGCACATTGTGCGCTGTCAAAGCACTACACTGTTAAGCATTTTTGGTTGGGTTTATGTAGATAATGGCCTGTGTTATAGCTATGATTCTCAAACTTGGTATCTTTCAGATCAGGGGCTAAGTAAGCCTCATGAAATAGATAAGACTTTGAGACCTACTCCTGATCAGGTACGTGAACTTGGGGAAGGAAGTACTAAGATTTTTTTTTTTTAATGAAGTTTTGGAACAGACATCTTTCTATACATAGACCACAGCCTCCTTCAAAGTGGCCTGGCCTTGCATTGGGTCTGTCTCACCACTCTAGAGTTGCCTGTTGTTTTTCCAAGTATAAACAACAGAATAAAACTATCATAACAGTGAAATTCTGTGTATTTAGTACACTTTCAAAAGTTTGTCATATGCAGGAGAACATATCCCTGAGACAATACTTGATTTCCCCTTTAGTAGACACTCACTATTATAGACTTACCTTTTTTCCTAAGAGATTGGTCTCTTATTGAGAGAACTTTTTGTGTTGGGTACAATAAACCTGTCTGAAGGTCTGAGCAGAAGCTAGGGTATCAGGCTTTTCATGATGCTGGGGGCATGGAAATGAACTTAGCACTTACACAAACCTCTGATTGCTCTTTGCAGAGTGAGATAATTTCCCCTCGGATCCAATTATGCTTTATACCAATTACGCTTTTTCATTTCCAGGGAAAAAAAAAAGTTGATTTTTTTTCAAATCGGGCCACCACTCAAGTATTTTTGGGCATAAACCTGAAAGTGATCATACGGGATATTGTGTATGATTACAGTACAGACAAAACAACAGCCTTGGGTTACATAAAAAAATTTAAAACTACATGCAGTTATGTGCACGTTCTGATGTGTAAAGTATACCGTTACAGAAAAATGCCCCTGGTGGTGGTGTCATGTCAGGATCCAGGATGATGGACCAAAGGTAACTGACTCCAAGTGATAAGTGGGAATAATATGAAGTACTTGAAAGAAATCATCATGTGCTTTTAAAAGTTTAAATAACCAGGTGAACCTGCTCTTATGTGAATATGTTCACAGCTCTGAACTTATCTGTAGAGTCTGTAAAAGTGTCCTGTCATAGTTGTTTTTACTGTTCTGTACATCCAGTGAACTAAATATATGACTTTTCTTCTGCAATCTGTAAAATAAAGGATGAGATATGAATGAAGGAATTCTCTAGTCTAAATTTTAAGATGATAAACAGAAGCGCATCTAGGATTGTACTGTTCTAGGTAACACTGTCTAGGTAAAACTGCTGTCTGTTGAGGTCAGGTGGCTGTTTTTAAAAGTGCTTATTTGACAGTCTTCAATTAAGAGTTGCCTATTAGTAAATTGTTTAATAATTATTGTTATTCCTGTTATAAAAATAACCTATCCTCTCTTGTTAGCTTTTAAGGTATTATCTGTCTAGACTAATACAGAATTTTCAGATAATTACTCTCAATTATAAAAAATATTAGGAAGGAAAAAAGATATTAGTAGAACTATGTTATTTTACATTGTCTTGTAGGCCACTTTACTGTTGTATGTGAAAGCACTAGTAGTCTACTCTTCCATCGTTTGGGATTCTATGTATGAAATATTAATGCTCTCTTAATGCTCATTTATAATGTCGTATGTTCTAAGTTCTGTTACAGAGGAAATACACTGTTCATGATCATACTTTAAAAGTAGTAGTTAAATTTGCTCATTTGATTCTGGTGAATGTCAAGCTTGGATATAAAGAAAGTGACTGTTCTTTAAATTAAGAATTCTTTAAAACTAGTTAATTATCAGAACGATGTTTCAGCTTTTACAAAACTTATTCTGAGCATGTTTTTCAACTTTTTAGCTTGTCTGCTCTAGTGAAGGAGTATTATGAACATTTGGAAGAAATGCAAAAGCAGCAGCAGCTTTATTGGGTATGGATGTTCCTAACATTTCAGACTGTAAATTCTTATTGTTATAGTATTGGTGTCTAGGCCATTAGATTTTGTTAATAAAGGAAAGTCTGCCTGCACCACACTTCACAAACTTGCTGGACTGCAGTCTGCTTAAAATGGATGAATGGAGAGCTTTCGATTCAAAGGTTGGGAGATTGTCCAAATTGCACAGATTACTACTGGGAGAAGTGTTGTGAAATGAAACATACATGGTTTATATCTCTAGATGTTCTGATGTGGTTGCAGGTATTTTCCCAGTTGACATTCAGATGAGGCAGCTGTTTCCCTCTTTCCTTACAGGTCTGATTTTGGCCATGCAATCCAGCTCAGTCCTGCAAATGTAGATACACCCAGCCTTCTTCGTTCTTAATTTAGATTCCAATAATTATTTAAATGTTTATTATCATGGAGACTGTGGTGGAGTGGGACTGTCCTCCTTTCAGCCACAGAAAAAACAAAATTTTTAATGCTTCATGTGATCACCAAAAAGCAAAGTAATGATATGTTTAATAATTAAAACCTGTGGCAACAGAAAGCAATTTTTACTTGTGATCTACATGCAGAAGGGATCCTCTGGTTTTGATTTAATACACTTAATTTGTTAGATCTGTCTATCGTAAGATTCTGCAAACACAGTCTTGAAGCTTGGCCGATTTCATAAGGCAGTAGAAGCACTGTGGTTTTGTTGCACTAGTTAACAAAACAGTCCATTTGACTCATGTAACTGAAGTTTCTCCTCAGTTAATTTCTAAATTGTTTTCTCAAATACTTACTGCATGAAAGATGAGAGTTATCCACTGTATCTCTAAAAGAGCTTGAGTTAATAAAGAGTTAATCTGTAAGAGCCATAAGAACTCCAAAAGGTAAGTTTAATGCTCGTAATAACTTCTGAATGCTTTAGGTATAACAGGACATGGTATATGCAGGACTTAGCAGCTCTTAAATCTAAGTAGCATCCTGTGACTTTCCTTAAAGAATTAACAAAGTTTGTGTCACCTGAATGAGTGCTTACTCTTGCACGTTTTTATGTTAGGTACAAATGAGAGAGATGAGACAAAAACTTGAACGAGTCACTCGGGAAAATGAAAGGTAAATAACTGCACTGCTGCTTTTCTTGATTTCTAAACCTTGTAAAGCTTTTTCGCTAGGACCTTGAAATCTTTTGAACTACTTAACAGCTGAAGATTTCATACGAGCTCAGTTGCTCAATGTTAGTGTCTTTAAGTGCTTAGTACAGATTACAGCACCAGGTTTAGGAGGTTTATATCTCTGAAAGAACTAGATGGTAAACTATGTCAAGTTGTCTATTGTGTTTATAGAACAGAACAATAGATTTAAATATGACTTAGAAGTAAACAGTATGTATGCATTGAAGGTATGGTGTACTTCAGTTGTTAAAAAAATCCTTGTTAAAGAAATACTTTGCTGAACTTAGTTATTTGAATTTCAGGCTGCATGCAGAGTTGAAAGAGGCTTTTGAGAAGCAACTGGATGCTCTTCCTTTCGTGTCTCTAGGAGCTGATATTCTTGGAGATGAATATATAGTGAAAAACCTTCAAGAACAACTAAAACTGGCAATTCAAGTGTGTGAGAGAAAACAGTACAAATGTTTTATTTCTCTTGTTGTGCCTTGGCAGATTAGGGGAAGCCTAATCTCTTGGTTTCATGGTTCAGAATTCTTGGTTCAGAATTCGTTTGTTCAGAGTTCCTTGAGACTATTTTGAGGCACTCTAACATTCTGTAGCTAAATAAACAAGTATTTGTACTTTCAACTTAAAGACCTGAAGGAACTTCTTTCCTAGATTAATACAAGGTTTTTTAAAATTAACTTATGCCTGTAGTATTACATAGTTGACTTCATCTTTATATAGAATTTCTGACCAGGAAATTAATGAAATATTTTGTTCAATTCAAATTTTTGTAGTAGAATAGAAATGGAAGTTAGACCTCTCTTTAGAGAATGATAGATGAAGGTAAATGTGCTATAATGAAATATTTCATGCAAACTGTTGTTCTGTAACAGGCGAAGGAGCAAGCAGTAGAGCTTTGGCAGACTGTATTACAGGAGCACGATCAACTCCAGCAGCAGTACCAGGAATACCTGACTGAAACAGGGGTTCACATAATTGAAAGTCAAAAGCATAAAGTAATTTTAGCTTATATTTTTGTTAATTTTGGAATCTTTCTGTAGAGATGATGGGGGTGTGTGTAATCAAACTGAAGGAGGGGGGTGCCTACCAGTATTTGTTAGTTATTTTCTATAATAGCTATCTAAAGGTGAATGATTAGATGTGGTCACTGATTCATTAACTAAATGCACTGTTATGATTGGAAAATTCTTTATTTCAAATAGATGGGCAGGAACTTGCAGAGGGCATTGAGTCTTAGTACATATGTATACGTGCACAAGATATTCCTGTGCATATAAATGTGTTGGAATTGCAAGGTTGGAAATATGATATTTCTTTGTCTTTTTTAATTAAGGGGTATGTCTGCTACTGTGCTTAGCAAAAATACTTATAATAACATCATAGTCTGTGTGGCACTTTAAAGGCACTACTCGTATACGTAATTATTATCAAAATATGAAAACATGAGTTTTTGAAGGAGACAATTTATAACTGAGTGAAACTCAGATACATCTTTCAGTAGCAAATCTAATTATCCAGATTAGTAGGTCAACAGCTAAAAGCAATCTAATTAAAATCTACAAAGGCATATTGAATTTCCTGCAATGTGTATACATTTTTTGGGAAATGTTTTCAGTTGACTATGAAACTCTATAATTATATGCTCTTTATGATGATAATGATTGTAACAAGCTCTGAATTTTCTTTTTAGGATCAACTGACTGGCTTTCAGCGTTTGACTCAGCAACTGCGCATAGCCAATGAGAAAAAAGAGTTGGTAAGTAAACCTTCTGAAAAATGATCTAGTAAATTGGGGGGTGGGTGTTCCTACTAGAGCCTCAAAGTATAAAAGAAAAGCAAAAAGTCCTTCATATATACCTTGTTGAAAAAGAAATTGTGCCACTCAGAGTTGCAGACCTTTCCGGGGACGGGTCAAAAATCAAGTAGTAACAGCTCTTCTTTTTTTCTGAACTCCAAACACCAGGTCAGCCTGGTTGAGAGGTTAGTTCTTAATATAATGTGAGCTCTTTCTTCAAGAAGTCAGCTTACACTTATAATTTGAGTATGTGGTGAGTACACTTCAGTCACATATTCAAGACCATCTGCACAAAGGGAAAATTTATTTTAATTATCATCTTTTATACAGGCTAGTTCTGCAACATGTTTACTGATTCTTAGTTTGGCACTGCTGGCTTCAGTGTCTTTGTTGTCAACCTTTTCAAGGATTTTTCTGAGCAATAATCTACCAGGGCTTCATCCATATACTTAGATTGTGAGACAACTTAGTCTCTAAGCTTTAGCCCAGGACTTCCCAGGATTAACAAAAACTTTTAATACTGTAAAAAAAATCAAGGTGAAATCCTGACCTGCTCTAGGTAGTCTACTGTCTTCTGTCTTTATCACTGGAACCCTTTCTCCTCAGATGTGACCTCTTGTTAAAATATTCTTGTTAAAATATAAGCCAGATTTCTTTGGTGTGAAATAGTGTAGGTATGAAGGAAAAATTATTACATTCTTTGTCATGGTGCCTCTGTTATTGAAACTTCTCTATTACCATCTTTTCCCTTTCCCTATTTTTTCTTTTCTGTTAA
>NW_009933017.1:6108-27296 GCF_000696875.1 Nestor notabilis
CAAAGCCAGTGTAGTCTTTAAATATTCTTTGATAGTTTTTTTAACATGTGTAATCATTCTTCTAGCTCACTTTTAAATTCTTTCCAATTGTGTCATCATTCTTGAACTGTGGTGCTGGAAACTGTACAATATTCCAATGGAGCCCTTACCAGTGTTGATTAGTCTATTGCAGATTACTACAGACAGATTACTTGCAAACAGTTGTCCTGTTAATAAAAGCAAAATAACACACTGGGAGAGGAACTTGTGTACAATGTCATTTCAAAATTCACTATTCTTTAGAGATAGAGTCTTTAAGGTTACTGGGAGGTAGCTGTCTGAAAAGAAATACAAAGCAAATACAGTTACGAGCTTTTGAAGCAGTTTTGCAGAGGATTTTGACATTACAGGCTGTTTAATCTGCTGTTATGAGCAAGTCACTAGTAGGTACCTAAAAAACCAGTTACTGAATGCTTAAAATCATAAAATTGGCAAGAGATGATATGAGGAGGAGAGGGTGTAGACTACGTGAACTCATTGAAAGAGATGAAACAGATGATGTTAACAAAAAGGTAATCCATTTGTTTATATTATCCAAAAATAACCAATAGGCGTAAAGATGTCATGGGATAAAGCATGCCCTTTCTTGAACTAATAAACTGAAAAATAGGAAGTGAAGACAGTAAATAGATTTATTCTTTTTTATTGTGGCAGAACATCTGTCTGTTTTTCCTAGATGTGCTCGGATTAGAGATGTTCAGCATATTTATAAATGAAATGAGATTCAGTATTGAGGCAAGCGTTAACTGCGGATGTCAAGCTACTTAGGGTAGTGAAAACTGAAGTAAGCTGCAGAAATTTGCAGAAAGATCTCATAATCTTGAGTATCTGAGTGAATTTCGTTTGACATTGGTATGAAATGCAAAATAATACAGGTGAGCAAGAGGGAGCTTTCAATTTGGCTGCTCTGTGGTGGTCTTGAAATTAGCAGTTACCAGTCAGAACAGGTATTTTGGAAGTAGGAAGTGTCTGAAAACAATTCTCAGCAACAGTCAAAAAAGCAACAAGAATGTTAGCAATTATTAGGAGATGGGGGAAAGGAATATATGGTGTTTAAGTCCACAGTACAGTTACATCTTGGATGCTGCCTGCAGCTGTGGTCATCTCTAGTATCTCAAGGTATATGTAAGATCCAGGAAAGGCTAGCAGCGTAACAAAAATAGGAAATGATTCTTAAATGAGAAGGCAGTTGAAGGGGAATGGCAGCTCTTGCTGTCATAGAAAAAATGAAGGAGTAGCAATTGCTCATTGTTTGTTGTCTCTACTTTCTATGTTTTCCACTATTCTATTAATTGTCAGAAGGTATTCCAGACACCTAAACTAGGTGGAAATGCAAACAGTTGGTCTGAGCTATTACAGTTCTCATCTCAGGAAGTTCCCATGCTACCAAAATATGGGGAGGATTAAGGAAAATCACTTCTGCATTTGCCTTTCTAAAATATCTAAACCTTGGAGATAAGCCACAGTGTTAAATAGACCTTGCTGGCTATTTTAATGGTATTCTGTAGAAGTGCCCTATAACAATTCTAAGCATGTATTTTCAATACAATAAGGAACATGTTACATGTATCTCCTTATTTTGCAGAGTAATCAACAGCTTCTGCAAATTGTAACAGAACAGAATGCGGAACTACAGCACCTACAAAAACAACTGAGGTATAAACCAGGCAATTAAAAATTTATTAATTACCTTTTCTATAGCTTTTTCTAACCTGCTGCTATATCACGGGCCTTGTGTGTGCTGTAAACTGCTTTGGTAATGATAGTTACAATGGTTTCAGTTAAAGCCTCTTAAGTTTGTTAGAACTCTGTGCATCATTAGTGTTAGGGTAGCAGATTTCCAGTTAGTATTATTTGTCTCAGCTGTTTCCTGAAATATTCAACATTTGACTGTTGAACAAAGTGTCAGTATCACAGCAAAACTGACTCTGGAGATAAGTTTTCAGTAGAAGACAATTTGCTCAAAATCCAGTTATGTGATTACTCATTAACATTCTGAAATTTGGATGTTCGAAGTAGTTTTAAATTTTAATGGTGGTAATAAAATTTCCATTCCCTGTTTCTCAGTAATGAGCAATAAAATGTGGGCTCTTTGGAAGTTAGAGGTAAGAGGAGTATTAATGATATGCCTGAAGTGTATCAAGGAAAATGAGGAAAATAGCTGTGACACAATTTCATGATTATTTGTATTTACAGCCAGAGTCTGTTCAGTGCCAGTTTACTGTATCCGTTAACCCTTCTGATTAGTGATGGCTGAGGTCAAACTAACATTTCAGTAACTAGTGGATTTATAGACTGAAATAAAAAGGAAACCAGTGATGATTTTTTTTCTTTTTTTTTTATAGCATTACCCTAAAACTTTAAATAAGCTCTTTAAAATAAACTTTCATATTTATAGGCTTAAAATCTAGAATGTGCTTAAATTTGGAGTTAAATTTTCCTTTGATTTTTAGATACTGTAATTTCCTTCAATACTGTCATTAAAATACTTAATATAATTGGACTGCAGTGATCTTGTTAGATGGTTTTATTGATTTTTAAAGAACATCACCCCAAAAATGGTAAAAATCACTTCCATTTTTATGTAAACTGTTAAAGATGGCTCTCTGTGTGCATGCACTCAATTTTGTGTGCGGTTTTTGCAAGCAGTGAGAAACGTATTGAGAAACATAGGTTGGCTGAACGCGTGTTGATACTGATTTATCCCTCCAAGAAAGAATGGCTGCATCAGACTTTCTCTCTCCTCTGTTCCAAACCCATACAAAATATTACATGAAAAGCAACTGCTATCTGTTGTAGTGCTAAGTGATTATCACTGTAAAGATTAGGTATTACACAAATTTCAGCATGTTTAATGAGTCTAGTTGTACTATTTGTAGATATTCAAGTTGTCACAAAACCCACATTAAAAGATACAAGTTGAGAGTGAATGAACAGCTTAATTAGTGTTGAATATTGGTCATGGTTGAGTATTTATTAACCAATTTAAAATTTGGGGTTTTTTTAAGATTGGATGCATCCAAACTTTCTTGCTGTTAGAGCAATAAAAATCAGCTGCTTCTACGGTTAAGCTTTTACCCTGTTTGGTACATTACAGATTACTTACTAGAATAATTTTGTTTTAAATAATATTTAATTTTACCTTTCCTTTTGTACTATAAATGTAGGACCAGAACCTGCTTACAAATGCCAGGTTACCTCAGTCACTGAAAATGTGTTTTTGAGAGGTACTTGTTAGCACCTCTCATTTTTATTAGTCAAGATTTTTCTATGGAAAAATTGTTTTCAGAAATCATATTTTGAAAAACAAAAGTGTTATGACAAGCAATTAAAGATTAACATGGTACTTGGGGTATTTGCCAAAATAAATCATTTCCAAACTTAGTTATCACTTGCAATTTGCTTGTGCTACAGTTCTTAGAAGGGAAAGAACATTTTCATATCCCTACTTTTTTTTTAATTTCTTTCTTTGCAGAGGATATTAGTATCGAATTACTGTTTTGATCTCTCATTCATCCATTCATCCATCTTTGCTCTTGCATTGACATGCTTACAATGACTCATGTAGTAAGTGGGGATGAAAGCAATTAGCATAAACTGAACCCATTTTAGATATTCAGTAAATGTGTAAAGTCACTCTAAGGTCTCTCGCCCACAGTCATGAGTTTTAATGTTTTCTTTCAAGCTGTTGTCTTCTTAGAAGTCTTTCTGTGACTTTAATCTGGCTGGCAGTGATCACAAGCAACCTTTGTCATTGTTACTCTATAGCATTCTCAGTTTTGGGAAAAGAGGCTCTTGGAGGAATTTTGCATCTAATTTTATGGGCACTGATTACATTTGCGTTCCTCTCAGATCAGCTAAAAGTTCTTATAACCCTGAAAGCAGTGGTGTTATATTTGTAAAGCTAATGACAGCAGCTCTATATAGCTCCAAAAGAAGTGCTGCAGTGATTCTGAAAGTTTGGCATATTTTACCACTCATTTCTCTAACATGAATTTACATAGATGTAATTTGCATGGATTATATAGCATATATTGCAGACAATTCCAATCCTTTAGATAGTTTTTAATAGATACGCATTGATTTATGGTGATAGAGTTAAAAAGTCTGGAGAGGAAAAGTAGATCTAAAAAAACCAAGCTTGTGTATAAGAGAATTTAGGTTTGATTTAGGTTTGTGTGGCCTAGATTGAGTGTCATTTTGGAGATTTTAGTATCGCTAAGTTTATAAATGTGTGTTTATAATTTAGGTACTTTAATTACATGAAAGTATGCAATCTGACATATAGCCATGAAACACTTTAAACATGCTCCTGAAATAGTCATCCTGTATCTCCAGTACATGTGCCTAAAGGAATACTGCTAGATTAAGATTTGGCAAGTAATTTGGGAAAAAGAAGATAAAATTAAGAATTCTGCTGGAAGTTATTTTCAGCTTGATGTTGGCTTTTATTCTTCTGGTCAGATCTTACCCAAAATAAAAAAAAATGAAATTTGGGCAAAAACTCCGTAAAAAGTGCTTAAGAACTAAATCATTGCTTCTCATCAATGTTAACATAAACTGAACTTAAAATGTACTACATTGTACTATTTATGTACTATTATGCTAGGTATTAAAGAGCCATAATTTGCCACTCTTGGAGGCAGCGTAATATTTGACGTATTTCTGTAGAGAATTGCGGTATGAACAGATTTCATTTATTCATATGCTGGAATTTTTATTGACACATTTATTTGTGCTTTAGTGTTTCAAAGCTCTGTTGTATACATTTAGTATACATCATTTAGTTCACTGTATTACTGTTCTCTTCATTTAACTACTAGCAGGGTTCTCTAGAGAGGGGATGCTTAACAGTCAATGACCTAATGGTCTTCTCTGGTGGCTTGAACTGTTGAGTTTTACTGCGGGTATTAAAAATGTTTTAATCTATATGCTAATGAAATATTTTTAAAGATCAGTAGATAAAATATATGAAGTAAGAAAACTGGCATTGCTAGGGTGTGTATCTGCATTTCAGAATCTTAACACTTTTAAACAGAGAACTTGCCACGGTTATGTTATTGTTCAGTATTGCTCAGTGAAGAATAAAAGCTGCATCTTTAGAATTAATTTGTTGCCTGTTAAACACACACCTCTGAATTTGATCTGAATCTGAATTTGGTCCTTAAAATGCATTTTTTATACTTAATCTTTTCTGAGTTTTATGACTTTTTTATTATTATTATTACTATTTATTCCTTATGCTGGGTTTTAAGGTTTTGTTTTGTTTTACAGCACATTTTAAATATCTGGGGGGAAGCAACTTAATGTCCTCATAAATTTAACAGTACTTTTTGTAGGAGAAAGATGCATAATTCAGGTGGAGTAACATCAAACTTCTGGACCTGCAGTGAGGACTGTATGTCTGGGAATAATGTTTTTATCTTTGTTTTTTGCTTTTAAAAGAAATTATAACAAAATTAACTTTTCTGATGAATTAAGCTGAAGTTAAGTATTTGCTGTAGAATTGCTCGAATTATGTATATTTTGCTTAAGGTTTTCATGTAGGTATAATTTGTTCTTGTCTTTTATGTCATTAAAACAATATCACTATTTCTATAAGGATTGTTTTGCATCAAATTGGTTATTTTTTTCTAGCTTCTTTTGTTACTGTTGCTGCTCCAGTTTGCATTACTTTATCTATTTTCTCTTTTTTAACTGTGTCATACATGCTATCATTGGTCTTTAAATTTAGCCTAATATGCAGCCTGAATAATTGGGTGACACCGCAGGTGAAGGACTCTGTGTCTTTCTGTTTTCAAGTTAGAGTAGGAGCGTTGCTTGTTTCAATAAGCTTAGGAGGAAGTCTGATTCATTAACTAGCCCTCACGTAAAACCTATTCAGATTACAAAGCACATCAGTTAAATTCTTCAGAAGTGGTAATGATGATTTTTTATTATTTTTTTTTTTTAATTCCTAGTCAGGTTGCTTTAAAAAGTGAAATCTAATTCTGCAAAAGGCTTTTCTGTGAAGTATCTTTGCCCAATGATGTTTAAGCTACTGAATCACTTAAAGTTTTTGATTGCCTTGTCCTCCCAAATAAGTAATCAATACATACACCTTCCTGTTAAGGATCTTTAAGAAGTCATTTCCACAGAATAATTGTTTAATGAATCTGTTGTTCCTCTTCCACTATGCCACACAGTAAGAAGAAGAAGGGGGAAAAGTTTTCTGCCCTTTAGGAGCAGTGTTAGGAAATTTGACTGCACTTCACAGCTATTTCAACAAAGTTGTAATTGATCTGGGTTTTTTTTTCCCTATGTTAGTTGAAATGTGATTCATAGACTGTTTTCTTTATACAGGCAAGCCAGAATAGATGGGCAGACAGCAAATGCTAAGGTTGATGAAATGACCAGATTGACAAACAGGCTTCAAAGCCAATTGGAGAGAAAGGTACTTTAGAGAAAGGAATAATTTTCTGTTGCAATTGAATGGCTAGTCAGTTACCTGAACGCTGACATAAAATTAATCATAAGTTGTTCTCTAACTTATTTTATGTTAGTGCATGCTTATTTTGTTCAGGGAAGGTCAGATGATGTGTGGATAATGCATACATTCTTTCTAGGAAGATAACATGGTATTTGCCCGGCAAAGAGAAGCAGCATTTAGCAGACGCTTGTATCAAATGCAGACTAGGATAAAACAACTAGAAACAAGGTAACAATCACTTCTTGGGTGTTAATCACACAATACATGCAAGAAAGATTAAATACTATGGGTTTTTTCAGCCTCTGGGTTTTGCATTTCTGAGCAGCAATGTTTTCTCAAAAAACAGGTATCTTATGCTTGGCTGCTCTCCATCTTGTTATATTCTGCAACCTTTCAGAACAGCTTCTGTTTTCAGTGTTTTTAAAATGATAAACAGGCCACCTGATTTTATTGACTAATGGAGAAAAAATGAGGCATATATTTTTCATTCTAGTACATAAATTCTAGTTACTCAACTCTTGTTAGCTTTGGGTGGAACTCTAAAGAAAACCATTGATACTGAAATTTGAAATGTTTATGTAACCTAGAAGGTTTTGAAGTGAATACAGATTTTTCTTTTCTTTTTTTTTTTTCCTGCTGTCTTAAATAGGATTTGTTTTCAGGTGTTAGTTCAGCAATCTGTATACAAAAAAAGATAATTTAATGACACTGTTAAAGCTCGCTTCTTAACAATAAATGCTAATTGCAAAAGCAGTTTGAATAAGTTTGAGCAAAGGAATAGAACTTAAATTCCAGCGCTATCTACTGGAAGATGTAAGACTGGTTCTTTTGCATGGATTTTTTTTACCCCCTTCGTCTTCAAGGATAAGACACTTGCCTGAGCCCAGTGATTTTTGATTCAAGTATCACAAACTTGAAGTTAATTCAAGTTGTTGAATTATTAACATTAGTCAAATGACCTGATAGTTAAGAAGAATATGTAAATTTCTTACTGAAATAATTATGTGATTGTTCATCTTCAATTCTTGGCCACAGCCTTGCAAGTATGATTAGCAGACTCTTCAATAACTCTAGAACCCAAATAATTACTAGGGAACCAGCCTTGTAACTCTGTGGTCATGCACTGTCTCAAGTTGATGCACAGGCTCGTGTGGCTACCTCTACTTAATGAATTTCGCTGACCTAAGCATTGTGGAGGGTCTTAAGTTATTTTTGAATGTCTGAAGGAATAGCTCATTTAACGTTCTTCTGTAGATTTTTGGTCTTGGAAAAATTGGGCTTTGGTTCTACAAAAATATGGTGGTTGTCTCTGTGTTTTCTGAAGTGCTCTCAATGGGTATTTAGAACCATGCACTTCACTGAACCAGCAGTACTTGTGAAACTTTCTGAGATTTTTCAAGGATACCTCTGAGGCTTTCTTGCTCTTTCTCATGCCTACCAATACTGACAATCATAATTAAACAAGGTTTTCCAAGCTGTTGTAAAATTACCAGTGGTTTCTTGTTCTAATGGTATAGCTGCAACTTCATTGCCCACATCCAATTATTCCATTTCCTCCACAGAGGAAAACTCTGTTCTTCTGGGGCTGTTATATTCTGTTTTAATATAGAACATTTTCAGTGATGTATCCCAGGATAGCTACATTCTGCAAAGGATCTTCTGAGATTAGATATCTGAGTTAACTCCTTTAGTTCTGTTTGTTTCTAGGACTTGATGAATATTAAACTCAGACTCTGTCCAAAACCAAGCAGAAAATCAGGAATGCAGTTTTGGCAATTTATGAATACATCTTATTAGTTTAGCTTGCAACAATTAGTGTATTAATTAAGCATTTTATCATTCAATTAGTAAAATTATTACAGTCTTGTAGATTGCGTATTACTGTCCAAGATGCTCAACAGCAGAGAAAAGAAAGAACAGCCTGGGAGAAACAAATCGTGGAACTTCAGAGAAAGATTGCTAATCTGGAAAGGGAGAAGCATGATGCTGTTGCAAAAGCCCAAGATTACATACAGGTCTTAGAAGAAGCTAACGTACAAAAAAGTCGGGTAAGGCAAATGTCGAATATTTCTTAGGTATTAGAATACTTTCATCACTTACAGTTGTGAGGTGCATATGCAACCAAGCTGCATGTCTGTTGTACTAAAATTACTCCATGTGCGTAGCAAACTCTGATATGACCATACATTAGTTAGACTTGTTCCACAGTACAAATTTCAAAGACTATGTTGAGTGTCTGGATAAAGGTGATCTAAGTGATAATACTGTACCTGAACTTGAATTTTCAAAAATTTTTGACAGAATTTCTTATCAATAGGTGTTTCTTGTTTCTTATAAAGAAATTGGACTGTCAGAATAAAAAAGAAGGTCCTGTTATGAATTTCTAACTTACGGCTGGGAAAGAAGAGCTAAAACTAAAGGGAATTCTTTTGTTACACGATGGGCATAGGTCAGCAATAGAGCAAGTTCTGTGTTCAGATCTTAATGATGCTGAAGAAATCCAGAAAACTGTCTGAGTGGTGAAGTGTGCAGTCAGGAAAAATTTGCCAAGGTGTTTATTAGTGTATTATAAAATGTCAGAAGAAATTCAAATGTGCCATACTGGTTGCTGAATTTAGTCTTATCAAACAAAAAATGGTTTAGGATATAGTGTGGATGTCTCTTAAGAACACACTTGCACAATCCTCTGTGGAGCTCAATACAATGAATAGAACGTGCAGAGTGAATGTCAAAAGTAAAGATGCCTTTAAACATAGCCTTCATGTGCAGTCCTGATCAGTCCGTTTCAGGAAGACGTAGGAGAAATAAGGAAGTGTAGGAGAAGTCAACAAATAAAACTAGACTTTTTTTTTTATATACAATAGGTGTTTAAACTGTCATAGGATGAAGGGTATGCCAAAAGTATGTAAATATAAAAATGGTCAAATTCAGGACAGGACGATCCACCAACACTTCCTAAAGAAACAGGGTCTAATCCAGCAAGTCTTGATGTGTCTATTGATCAAAAAATAAAAATAAAAAATCCTGTTTTCCCAGTTCTTAACTTCACAGAAGTCTGTTCTTTGCCCCTTTTGGAGATAGGTTACAGGGCTTGGACAACTTTTGTTTAATATGGGCTCTTTGTTTAATACTAAGCTTCAGTTTCAGTCAGACTTTTAGGACTCTAATGAATTGCATTTGCTGTCAGGACAGAACTTTAACGCACATCTGATGACTGTAGCCGTCAGTAAGTGAAACCCAGTGTAGTCAAAGTCTGTGGGAACAAATGGGAGAATCTTAGAATTTACTTTATTTCGGCTAACATGTTGAGCTGTTGAGCAATTAAGGAGATAAATGCTCCCTTTTAGTCTGAAGTTGCTTTTCAAACTTGAAGAGCCTCCTGAGTGTCTAAACTAGGTTTTTACTATAATTTTTGGAATATTAAAGTTAGTGTTGCTCTTGCTGATTTCAGTTCTGTGACAAAGGAGGCAAACCTGTCTCCTTTTTTTCTGACAGAAAAGGGAACTAACTTCTTGAAAGACATCCTGCTACCTTCTGGCCTGCTTCCAGAATAAAGTGTTGACAAAGCTTAGTGTTCTGCATGTTACTAAAGTTTAACTTCTGTGATTGTTCTTGCTGTATAAAAAGGGGTTATCATCTTGTTATAGTTTTCTCATGTATTCATAGTTATTTAGGAAATCCTTTGGTGCCATCTTTTCCTTCTTATAATTTCCTCATAACTTTGTGCATCTCATTTGCTTCCTAACAGAGAACTTACTATGCATCATTGTTGGTATTTTTTATTATAGATCTGCCCCTAGATGAGAACATGTGAGAGTAGCTCTGGTTCCTATGCTTTCTGTGTAATTCTGTAAGGTGTTTTGAACAGTGACTGTGTGGTTTCTTCTCTCAGTGCTGGATGTGTTGTCACCACTGTAATATCAGTAGTATTTCAAGTTGTTATTTTTTTTCTAGGCAGTCTCAGGGGAGAAACAAAAGGAAGAGGAAATTAAAAAAATGAAATATGAAATGTCTCAACTCGCAGAAGATAATGCTGCAAGAATTAGAAAGGCAGTAAGTTATGATGTTTAGAAAGAATGGGAAGATTTTTTTGGTTTTCCTCAGCATGAAAAGCTATAGGTGGTGCATGATCACGAGCAGTTTTCTTACAACTGTTTAGGTAATTTAGGTAGCAAGGCAGCAAGCCGACACTACTGTACTTTTCAGATTTGTTATCTAGACATAAATTCTTCCAAACTAAATGACACTCTGAAATTTCTCAAGAAGCAAGTGTTGATGTTTGTGCAGACAGTGGTGTAGAGAAGGCTGCACTGTGAAGATGTAAAGAATGGCGCTTTCTTTGATCTCAGAGATTGTGTTCAGTGGCACATCAACAGACAGTGTTGCATTGCTATCAATGACACGTGGCCTCATTTGAGGAGTTGCTGATGGAAGCTTGTCATGTATGTTCAGATGATAGGACCTGTTGTCCTATCATCCTACCAGATTTGTGGCATCTCAGTACTTAAAAATATTCCCCTATTTAGGCAAGTAAGACTCTTCTACCCAGTACAGCTAACGATCAAAATTCTCAATGTCACAAACCAGAATTTGGTAGAGAAATGACTAAAAACAATGTTGTAGTCTCTTTATGATTTTTTGGGGTTTGGTTTGGTTTTTTTTTTTCTTTGTTATAAGCAGCGGAAATACTGAAGCTCTTCTGATAAAAGATTGGTCATAAAATTAATTTCCTCTGTGTTGCATCCCATCTGCAGTTAAAATGCAGACTAATCTACCTGGAGGTTCTCAGTAATTACCTGCATGTCAGAGAGACTTGCTTTATTTTAAGACAAACTCCAGAGGAAATAAAGACTTGTTACAGGCATTTGTTGGCAATGTCTTTTGTTGCAAGTGAACAACAGTGTAAAGCAATTATTTTATTTTTCTTTTTTTTAAGTTTTCAGTGGTGTAATTAATTTTGACTCCTTTCACTTTTGTCTCTATGACACAATGTGCCTATGTACTATACAGGGATGAAAGTATTCTTTTTCTTTCCAATCCTTTCAAGAGGTGTCAGGAGCATACTACCTAAATTTTCAGAGCCTATGAAGGTAAAGACAGTTTGTGCTTTCCATTTGTGGTTACCTAAAAGAATCACAGAAATTGTGTGGATTACTTAAAACTTTCATAAGTGGTTCAGAGAAAGTACAAGAGCTAAAGAGCAACTAAGATAACCACTTCAGTTGTGACAGTCATTTACCGATTAGAATTTAGAAGCTTAGAAATGCCCTATTTCTTATTTTGAAATTGTCTCAGTAAAAGTGAATCTATCAAAAGCACAAAAAGTAAAATTTTGAACGATGAGTGGTCATTTTTCTCCAGATATTAAGAAATACTTTATGTGATCTAAAAATATCTTGTTACACAAATTGCAAATACCTTGCACCTGATAGCAGCTTTCTTGGTAGAATTAGTGTTATTTTTATAAGGCCTTGTTGTGCGGTCTTCCTTTCTGCCTTTTTTTTTTCTTTTTGAAACAGGTATGGATTGATAATAATCATTCTTCTAACATTTGTGTAATAAGATTTGTCAGTTATTGCAATCCCAGGTATTTTTATATACATGCACCACATACATACATACATATATATATATATAAAATGATGGAAAAATAGTTCATGGGTTTGTGTGTTTACTTCGGCTTTGATCGCAGGTAGACATGGCAAAGAAGCAGTATAATGTGCAAATCTCTCGACTAGAAGAAGAACTTTCAGCTCTTCAGATGGTATGGTGTTGATGAAAGTATTTTAGATAGCAAAATGTTTCAGACTTCTAGTTTTTGTTGATGAAGTAAAATGCTAAATTCTAGTTAAAATGCAGTTAACTAAAATACGAATAATGGGTAATTGTCTAGGTTTGTGCTTCATTACTGTACAGCACTTTACATTTTGCATAACTCCAGACATTAAACATACAGTGCCTTTCATGTTACTTGACAAAAGCAGCTGTGTGCAGTGTCATAACAGTTGGTACGGAGATTCATATTTAGGTATAAAGGGTATTTGGTTTGAAACTTCATTTTTAATGTACAGATTTGCCTTATGCATAGACAATCATACCTTACCTTCCCTGAAAACTTGACTGGCTGTGCATGAAATAATGCAGTTCTGCAAATCCACCCATTTCTTTAAGTTTATTCCTTGAGGTAGGTTTAGTTCACAAGCATCAATTCAGTGAGATGCTGTGCTCTAGAAAATATTTCCCATGTGATGGCATTTCCTAGGTATCCCTGTTTCTTTCAGGGATAAAGCATGGAAAGCTGAGTATCTGTACCATATCATATCTATAGTTGGGTATGTAGAAATGAAGTATATGAAAGTTGATAAAGTATGCTAAGAGAAATTCTGTGCATTATAGTCATCACATTCTTGAATGAACCAAGAGCTTGTAAAAAATTGTATGGGAGACCAAAAAAGCTCAGTGCATATGCACAATTTATGGATTAAATTTCTTAAAAAAAGCTTTCCTTTTATGTGTCTTGGTCTGTATTATGAATGAGACTGATTGTATAGAGGAAATAATGAGCAGGTAAATACAATCAAATGCATCCATACCAGCAGCAAGAATTACATTTACAATGGCTGGTTTTAAGCTTTGACACTTCTTGAATTTTTAGAGTTATTTTTTTTATTAGATTTATCTTAAAATGACTTTTTAAAAACAGGAATGTGGAGAAAAACAGGGTCAAATTGAAAGAGCCATTAGAGAAAAGAGAGCAGTGGAAGCAGAACTTGAAAAGGTAAGGCAGTTGCGTGCTTTTTTACATCATGCTTAAGATCTCTTTTCAGAAGGAAAAGATACATAAGTTTTTCCCATTTCTCATGGTTTGTTTTTCTTTAATTTTCTTACTTGATACTTGGAGTAGATTTTCTTAATTGTAAATTTTCATGTAATCATTTTAAGTTTGGGTTTTTATGTAATCCAGGAAGTGTTTTAAAGCTCTAATACTAAACTGAAAAAGAGGGTTGTTTGGAAAGTATAAAAAGTGAAAGGAGAGATGTTTGACATAATCTGAAAGAATGTTGGCACATATTCCAGTTAAGCTTAATAGACAGAAAACTTAATAGATGCCAGACCTTTGGAAACTTCTTTTCCAAATAGCAGCAACAATTATTTTTGTTCAAAACTTAAATTCAGTTTTGTTTTAAATGACTGGAAAATAGGGTGCAATGAGGAATAAATAACCTCCTTATCAGTATCATAGAATAGTCAGGGCTGGAAAGGACCTTAAGATCATCTAGTTCCAACCCCTCTGCCATGGGTATGGATGCCTTACTCTAGACCGTGACGCCCAAGGCTCTGACCAGCCTGGCCTTGAACACTGCCAGGGATGGCAGTGGTACTTCTTTGGGCAACCTGTTCCAGTGCCTCACCACCCTCAGTGTAAAGAACTTCTTCCTTATATCTAACCTGAACTTCCCATCTAAGTTTGAACACATTACCTCTTGTCCTATCACTAGAATACTACACTGTGCCACAGTACTACACTGCCAGTCACCAGTGCAAGGTTAAGATGATCTTACATATAAGCTTATTCTTCAGATTTACAGGGAAGACAGAGGACATGAATTTGACAACAGAAAATTAGAGCAACTGCATCAGAAGTACTTACTTGCAGAGACTACAAAAAGTAACCTTCAGTTCACTCTTCAGACAACACAAAATAAACTGAAACAGGTGGAAATGAAGTAAGTAACAGATGTTACAGAAATTAGCATGGAAAACAATAGGTATTATTTCTGACTATTTAAATTGTTGATTATGTGTTAGGTTTTTGTTACGTCTTTTTAACCAGTGGCAGGAATAGCGTCAAGATACCACAATTCTGAAGCAAGGGCAATTATGAATTGTAAAAGAATTAAAGGGGATAACATTCTATAATGAAAGATGTTTACAAGATAAGAATTGCAAGCAATTGTTTGACAAAAAAGAAAAAGAAAATAGGAGTATATTATTTGGAATCTTGCTGTGTTTTTAAATACTGTTTGTAGAAAAAGTATGAAATATTCAGGCAGAGTTTATGATACTATCAATTCACCTACAGTGAGGTATCTCCTAGTACATGCAAACACTGTTCACACAGCATACTGAGTTTCAGGTATGTGGTCAGAGCCAATAGGCATTATCGCAGTTCCAATAATACAGTGGTAAAAAGTGCAGATTTTTAGAAGAGGTTGTTGTTTTCAGCATGAAAATAAGAATTCTCTGGAAGCTTTAGTCATTTCTGTACTCTGATCATCCTGAATCATAGAATAGTCAGAGTTGGAAAGAACCCTAAGATCATCTAGTTCCAACCCTTCTGCCATGGGCAGGGACACCACACACTAGACCATGTCACCCAAGAATTCTGTCCAACCTGGCCTTGAACACTGCCAGGGTTGGGGCATTCACAACTTCCTTGGGCAACTTGTTCAATGCCTCTCCACCCTCACAGTAAAGAACTTCCTCCTTAAATGTAACCTGAACTTCCCCTGTTTAAGTTTAAACCCATCACCCCTTGTCCTATCACTACTGTCCCTAATGAAGACTCCTTCCCCAGCATCCTTGTAGGCCGCTTTGCCAGAGCAGTCCTCAGCTGGGAATCTGGAAATGTGATAAAAATTAAAATCTTTAGTTTGACATCATTTTACTGAGATTGCTACAACATTAGATTGGTTTTATCAATACTGTCAGGATAAAATTCTTTGACTTGTGTATAGTTCTAGCTGTAAACCATTAAACATGCTGAGCTGATGCAAACTTTCAGGAAGAAAAGGGAGCAGTTGTACTGGGTCAGACCCAAGATCTGTCCCCTTCTTCCCTACCCCAACCCCCCCTTTCTCTCTGATGTGGTAGTTGCTCAAGTCTTAAGTTCCAACAAGACATTTCTTCTCTTTCAGCTTTGAGGAGGAGAAATCCCGTTGTCAGGAAGTTATCTCTAATTTGCAAAGCATCTTGGATTCGGAAAGAGAAAAGAGCATCTCTGTCAGTGAGCAAAGTCTAAAGCTTCAGCAAGAAAATGAGCAGTTGCAAAAAGAAATGGAGGACTTAAGAAAACAGGTCAGAGAGGCTCAACGAAAAGCTAAAATAAAGGTATGGTTTATATGTTAGTTTTATTTTAACATAAGACTGATAATTACTTGATGAGGCAGCAGTTCTAAGAGAAAATAATTTATAGTTCATCTTAAGGAAGAAAGTTTCAGTGATGTTTCCTGGTTTCTGCTTAAAATTAACTTCATTGTAGCATTGTTTCCTCAGAATCTATTAGGTAACTCAGTCTCTGCTAATTAAATTTTGTTTTAATATGTATTAAATTCTGCTTGATAAGAACATCCCAAATGTTCTCCAAGATGACTAGATTAAATAATAACATACTTTCCTTCAAGTGATTTCACTTGCTCCAGTTCCAGATCTTCATTTATCTGTCTGTAATGTGTAACGAATCTCTGTATAACTTTCAGTGTAGAGTGTTCCTCTACTTGTATGTCCACCATGTTGTCAGTGCAGTGTGCAACTAAGAAATAATTTAATACAGTGGTTGTCAAACACTGGTTCTGTATTTTCTGAACAGAGAACATTCTTCTTTATGAATAGTTGCAAAGAAGATAATTAGCTGAAAGATTATTCTTTTTGAATGTGTTCCAGTAAATGCACCTGAACAGACTGCAGGTGGTAGAATGAATTAACAGTAACCTCAGCAGATTCGTAGTACCTTTGGCTTCTGGAGGGAGTAACAGCTTTGATGCTTGGTGTGCTTTCTAAATATATAAAGATGGTACTTTCCGCTCTGCTCTTAACTGCGTAAGTGTAAAGGTACTGCAGAGGGATATAAGAATCTGCAGCAATGAAGACGACTTCAGTAAGCAGTTTTATAAGTTATGAATGGGGACCATCTCAAGTCTGGTTTCCACTTTGCACCACAAGATAAAGGAAGCAGTCAAATTAAATAGGAAATCTTGCTCCAACACCAGAACCCTTAAGTCAAATGTAATTTAAAAGCAAAGGATCAGTCTTTTAACAGTTTATAAACAGTTACAACAGTCTTGTGACGGTTATAAAACATATACCAGATCTTTGTCTTTCTCTTTTTTTAATCAAGACAGGCTTCCAGTATAATCACAGGTAAGATTTATTGTTTGTTTTCATTTTCCTGTGACATACGAAGGATTTTAGATCCAGTTAAGAAATTCCTGATGCATTTCAGCTACGTGAAAAAAAAGAACATGTTTCTTTGGAGAAAACTCAAGAGAAAAAGATAAAGATTATTTCCATAAATAAGCATACACAGGTCATTATCATTCATTGTCAGTTATACTATTTGCTTAAATTGGCCTTGGGAACATGTATGCCTTTGAGCATATAATTACATGTTTAATTATTCTATGTTACATGCTTTCAACAGGTGTTTAATTGAACTCAAGTGTTGGTGGGAAAAAAAAGTTAGACTTGGTTGTTCCTGACTTGTATTTTTTTCTAGATAGGCACAATGAAGCATGAGTGTGCTGTGAAAGAATATGGATATGAAGCTCGACTTAAGGAAATGGAAGACACCAGTCAGAAGTCTACTGCTGAATTTACACGTCTGTTATTAGCTCAGCAAAAAGCAACAAATCAATGGAAAGAAGAAACAAAAAAAATTACTGAAACTACAGAAGCCAGGATCAGTAAGCTAAAGTAAGTGCAATTTTGTTCCTCTTCTGGAAGCTGTTACTGTTCTAATTACTGTTGGCATCGTAATGTGCTTTATAAGTGAACATTTTTCAGGAAGTCATGAACTTCCTAAAAAAGTCTTACCTGGGTATACTGGGGTGGGAGTTTACATAAAAAAGCATTTTATATTGTGCTTCACCTGAAATTTGCTGTTAGTGCAGCTCTCATAAGCATTGAGTCAGTGTCGCATTTGTTAGTGTAGGTGTTTCCCATTCTTTTGCCTTAAATTCATGATCTGTTGGTGGTTTTCAGTTTTCAGTTCTATCCTCATTACTTTCATTTTCCATGTGAAGGTGTCTGAAACATTTTGGCTTCTTTATGAATTTCCCAGCAGCAGCTGCTAACTTTTCTATATTCTGTGCTGCTCGTTTGTCATCTTTTAAGTCTGCAGTGTTTTGTTTGAGAGGTGGAATCCACATGCATAAAGGAGGCATTAAATAAATAATTCTAAGAACTGAAGCAACATCGGGGAAAGTTAGGTGGTTTTTAATTTAAAAAAAAAAAGGAAAAGCAAATTTTGCAACCTGTAACTGCAGAGTGATGATGGTTTTTTGATCAGTTTAGGCTTCACTGAAAATTATTCTGTGCTTTCTTGAATCTCTGGGTCACAGTTCAAATCAAACACATAATCATTGCCTATAAGACTGAACTTGAAATTAAAAAATAATGCTTGGCAGTGCATTGAATAATTGCAGACTAAATTCCATTATTTTCTTCCTAAAAATACACTGCAGTCTTCAGTTATGAGAAGAGTTTTCTTCCCTCTAAGCATCTTAAGATGCTGTACACTTTTAGAAGGATTTATTGGTAGTAAACTTCACCTTCACCTTGCAAGAGGGCAAGGAACCAGTTTTGCTTCAATATACTTGTGCCGAAAGTCAATCTTGAAGGTAACTAAGAAGGTCAGTGCTTCTTGCAACATAGATCCTCATTCCAAATAGAAATGTTGCTCTTGGCAGCATGGCTGGCTGACACCTCCTGACTAGTGTTTATTCTCTATTCCTGCAAAAATACCTGGTTTGGTAGAGTATGAAATGAAGCTGTTCTGGCTTTTGGTTTCATCCATTTTAGTTGTACTTTGAGTTCTAATGACATTTACTGAAGTGAACTGAGATAGCAAATATTTACAGTTACAGAATAGTTATATAAATGAGTGATTGCTGGTAAAGGTTGGTTGGTTTTGTTTCTGGTTTTGTTGTTGTTTTTAAAAAAGCAGTGTAGCACTCCTTATTTAAAGATGGGTTGCCCCAAGGCTTTTAGCTTGTTTCTTTAAGAATGTGCATGTATGTGAAAAAAATCTGTATCTGGTTATATATGTTTATAAACACATATAGAAATTATCACTCTCAGATTAAGTTTTGGGGAATTTTGTATTTTTAAATTAAGGTGAATTTAATACTACTTAAAGACCTGTGCAGACTTTGACTGGGATGGAGTTCATTTTCTTTATAGAAACCTCTATGGTGTGTGCCATAGTTTAGATCTATGACCAAAGTAGTACTGATAACAGAGTGATGTTTTAGCTGCTGCTGAACAGTGCTAATACAGGGTCAAACCCTTTTCCGTTTCTCACTGTACTGCACCAGCAAGGACGGTGGTGGTAGGCAAGATGCTGGGAGGGGACATAGTGGGATAGCTGACCCCAGTTGACCAGAGGGATATTCCACACCATATGTTCATGTCATGTTCACCAAGAAAACTGGGTGAAAGGGTAGCTGTTGTTTTCATACTGGCTGGCTATTGCTCTGCTGGTGAGGAGTAATGGGTTTTGCATTGGTTTTTTTCCCCTTCACTTACTAAACTGTCACTGTCATGGCCCATGGGTAATTCTCTCACTGATACTGTTCCAGTTCTCTCCCCCTTGAGAGAGTGAGTGAGGGGATGAGGGCTCACCTGCCAGCTGGGTCAGTCTACCTCAATACCAAAGGACAGAAATGTGGATTTGGAGACAGAACTATTAACAGTATAGTTAATTAACATAATAATGCATATTAACAATTCATTTTAGTTGAATTGGTTTGGTTACTTGCTGTGTTTCAACAGGCTTGTATTTTGATAGTTTTATCTCAGCAAGGGTCTGAGACTGAACCACCAGTTCAGTTCTGACTAGGAATAGTAAGTAGAATGAAGTGAGCTTCTGAGAGGCAAAAAGTGATCTTTCACATTCTTTTAAGGGTTTAAATGGAAAATAGTAAGGAAAGAAGTACAGAAATTCTATAAATACAGTAAACTTCTCAAGGTAATTTTTTTTTTTCATAACACAAAAAAAGCTTTTAAATCTCAGTGAATAATTTAACTACTATATATAGTTGGTGAATTTAGTAACTGACACATACTTGAGTTTCCATTTCTTTTTCTCCCCCTCTATCTGGAACATTACAGAGGTTATCTAAATAACCAAATCAGAATTAGATTTAATGTTTAATAAGTTATTTTGATCTTCAGTGTCACTTCTTCACAAGTGTGTGTAAATTCAGTAAGAGATACATGCAGTCCACATCTTTGTTGCTGATCTACAGGTTGTAAAGCTTCCAGTTGTGAAGTTGTAAGCTTTCAGATCACTGTCATTTTGAATGTCATAAAACTTCAAAGGATGAAGGTGATCTGCCTTTGACAGCTGTGGTAAAAAACCAGTATTGAGTGCTTGCAGCTTATTTTATGTTTATTGTCGTTTGAAAGAATTCACTTTTGAAAGAATTGAGAAATACATGCACATATTTTTAAAGGCTCTTGCTTTCACTGAAGTACTGTAACCTAGAAAAATGATTCCTATGGCTATATTTGGGAGGAAGAGACTGGCTAGGACTGTTCTTGTTACACAGCATTGTATATTAAGCAATACAGTTCTTCAGACTTCAGCTGAGTAAATGAGAGCAGAGAGAGAAAGTGAAATCAGCAAAACCAAAGGAACATTTAGGAAATTTGTAAATTGAAAGGAAACAAACTTCAGTAGCAACAGAATACAGGATAGATTGAGAAGGGGTGAAAGAGAGAGCTCTGACAATGCAATTTAAGCTAAAAACAGGGTAGTCACATCTGCCAGTATTTGCTAAAAGAAAATTAAGCAAAAGACTACATGCAGGTTTAAAAATAAGGGCAAATAATTGATTCTGTAAAGACCACTTTGACTCATCTGTACTTAGGTTAAGTAGGTTAAAATAGTAAACAGAAAAGAGGCTGTAATACAGGTAGTAATCGGTGGTTAATAATTTCGAATTGGCGTATTAGTATTCTTCATATATTTCTATGTTCTAATCGTCAGAATGAAGGTAAGAACTAGGGCAACTGAGAGAGGATTTTGCAGGTAACCAGTGGTTATACATAAAGCCCTTACCAAACTCCGCACCTGTGGCCAACACCAAGAGCATATTTTTGTTGAACATGATTCTGGTTGGACCAGGGATCAGAACCAGATTCACATGGATAAACAAAGTCTCATATTCAATCAGGTAACTGAGTTATCCACAAAATGGTCTTGGGTGGAGTAGATCTGGAAAACTGCAGATGGGGGGAAAAGGTGGGTCCTTGAAACTTGAAAACTTTACAGGAAATTGACAGTTCTGTCAACTTTGCTATGAATATTATTTTGGCCTGTTAGACCTGTGTATGGTTGCTCAATTAAGGTACATTTCAGCCTGAGTAGGGGCAGTAATAGGTATACAGAAGTCTGTTCTCTTTTTAGAAATAGAAACTGAATCTACAAAACAAACAGTACCCAAGAGAATTTATACATGTAGGCTTAAATGAGAAAGAGGGTAAGTAGAAGTTAATTCCAATGTAAAAAAACATTTGAGGAGCTTCAGAAATCTTAACTCTTTAATTAAAAAGTAATAAAAATTGAGTACTAGTACATGGTGTGAGCAAATTGGTGAAGTCACAATGTGCCACTATTCCCTAGTAGTAAGATAGAATTGGGGGGGGGGGGGGGCATTATTTTTATAGGTAAGGTATC
>NW_009933017.1:27327-32044 GCF_000696875.1 Nestor notabilis
TATTTGTGGTAATGTGAACCCATTATATTTGAACAACTATACTGAGTGGCTTTGGGGTTTTTTTAATATTCATTTAAATTATAATTGTCAGTACTTACAAAAAGGGAATCCTTGCTATATTGCTTTTAAATTTAAATCAATCATTTGCTTAGCTTAAGTCATCTGATCATCTGATTGCAGCTATTTAGGGTGTCTTTGTGCCAGTTTCTGCTTGTGAAACATTTCTCTGTCACATTTAGTCCCTGACTCAGCAGTAGCCATGTGTGGGTTTTGGAGTTCTCAGTTTTCTCTCTTTCATAATTGAAAAGAATCTACCTCTGAAGGATGACCTTTTTTGGTGCCTGTGTATGGATTTTGGCCAGGACTGCCTTCTCTTCCTCCCAACATCCTGTACAGTACATAGAGTTAATTGCACAGCATCTTGAGATGAAGAAGTTTCCTCCATTTCTAAAACATTATTCTTGGCTACGCTTCTGTAATGTTTGGCAGCCATAGCTACTTACTTTAAGATGTTCATTTAAAGAAAAAAATTAACAGGATGAGAGACAGCTGCAGGTGCTGGAAGTATACAAAATTCATAATTACTAAGAGTAACTGAAGCATAGTATAACTGAATTGAAAAAACAGCTGGCACATGCCATATATGTCATAGGAGAGCTTTGCAGAACGTACATGATACATCTGCCAAAATGCTAAAATCTCACCTTTTGTTTCCTTAATAAAGACAATACGGAGTAGGGCCTGATGTGACTATTCAGCAGTTGGGGGTTCTGCTCAATTTTAATATTAAAGTCTCATGACTGGGGGAGGGTTAACAATCAGAATGAATCAGCTGGCTCAGTAGCCATCACGTTTCCTCACGTGGACATGGTTAAACTGGTTTCTTTCAATACATATTCAGTGTGAGGCAGGCAGGCAGGCCACCTTCAATAATGTCCACATTGAAGTCTGCTTATAGGACAGTACTTAACAGTTACTCTAAATATTGGATGCACTCTGGAAACACATCTTACATTTACAATATATTTGACAATGTGCTTGCAAAATAAGATTCAGTAAAGGAAAAAAAAAGTAAAATGTCAAATTCTCTTGACAAAGTCCTATTAAATACATCTCATTCCTCTGGCATTACAGTTTTGAATCACATCATGAAGCAGTTCTAGCTGTGTAGTGCTTTTGAAATCATTGTTTTAAGAGCAATTCTGTAATTAAACATACACCATAAGCCCCTAAACTGCACGAAAGTAACATGTGAAATCATATTCCAATAACGGATGCACTAATGTGTGTTAATCAACATCTTTTCTTTTGATTAATAGAAGAGAGCTAAGTCAACAAAAACTTCATAGCCAGGAGCTCATTTCTCAGCTGGAAATTGCAAATGAAAAGGCAGCCGAGGTAAGATTGACTGATATGACAGCTACTTTCGTAACAGAAACCTATCAAGGTGAGCTATGTTGTTTGTTGTTTTAAAAACTAAGGATTTTTGAGAGAAGTAGCCATAACAGGAAACCCCCCCAGTTTCTGCCAACTGACATGTTCAAACAGCAGGAGGACAAATGACCTTTACTCTCAAATTACAAGAAAAGGTAAAGAGAGATCATCTTTCAAGGTTCATAATCTAGCAATTTTAGACAGTACAGGAAATGTCTGTGAAGTCACTTGTGCCCGTCTGTGCACACATACCTCTACAAAGGAGAGGCAGTGTTACAGATACTGTAGCATATGCAGAGATACCACATTCTCGGCATACTATGTGTATAGTAGAATTTACACTGTATGTGCATATATGCATATAGCAGTATCCATTAAAAATTAATGTCAGGGTTGTTTTGGAATTACACTGTTCAATAATTAATGGCCACTTTCGAAAACAGCTATCCTGTCAGCCTTATAAATCTGGGATAACACGCAGTTCTACTTAGGATAAGTTCTCCAGTGTTGTTTTTCGTAATGCTAGATTAGAGAAGAAAAATGGGGCTGATGCAAGAACAGATTTTTATACGTAAAAAATAGTTCTGACTTTATACAGACCCTTTGTTGAAGAGAACAGATCTGTAGCAAGTTTATCATCTCATTTGTATTACCTAGTATAGTCTTTGTCCCTTTGAGTATAGTTGAAGTATAGCTAAATAAAACATTTATAGTTTTAAGATATTGTGAATTAAATTACCTGGATTAAAATGTCAACTTTTATGCATCTTAATTCAAGATGGTGAAGTGAGTAAAACTTCCTCTGCAGATCACTATGTTTAGAAAAGTCACAGGATATGATATTTAGGCTGGAAATTCTTTATATAATGTGTCAGCTGTATGTCTTAAGTCTTATAAGTGGTGAACAGTTCCACTTCTGAAGTTACTCTTGTTCTAAGCTTTTTTGCAGTACATATGAATCCAGTAAAAAGAACTTTACATCCGTAATGACATATTTCAATTCCACAGGATGAAAAATTAATGAGGGAATATCAAGAATACATCAATAGGCTTCAAAAGCGTCTGAGCCAGACAGAACAGAGGGCAGCTTCGGCAACTCAAAAGGTACAGAACTAACAAACAAACACCATGTTACCTAAACGCGTTTAAACACTTTCCACTGAATATTACTAAAATAACCGCTTTGTATTATTCCTGAAGTAGAGGTGATCATTTATTTACATTCTTACTAATACAATTTTAACAACAAGCTTGTGTTTTGGGTGCGTCATCACAAGTCTGATGCATATTCAGTTAAATGCCACCTTCTGACAGGATGCTTAAATGACAGTATAATTTGTTTATGGAAACAAGTTTGATGCAGATTAAGCTTGTGTGGTTCAAAATATGTGAATGAAGGTTATGATCACTTCTATCTTCAGAAATGGCAGCAAGTTAACAAAGAGGAATAAAACCCTCCATAAATAACCCAATTTACATAAAGCAGCCTTACCTGCTGCAGCAGTTGCAAACGATGGCTTCACGTGCTTAAGTGCTAATGTTGCGCTGATCCCTGTACTTGTCTCTTGGGAGTCTGATTTAAAGCAAAGCATGCCTTGAGTTGATGGCTACAGAACTGCCTTTATAAAAATTGGGAGGCAGCATAGCTATTTTGTGGGAATTCTGTGCTTTTTTTAGCCAGATAAGTTCACTGGTCTAATTCACGGTGTGGCTGCACAGCGTATGGAAACAGTGTGAAATAGTTGCAGGTCAACAAGTTCAGTGTCCATCAAATTGCAGCCTTGAGTACCTTCTGCCATGTCATGTAAACTTCAGAGTTATCTTGTCTGTGCACCTCCATTTCCATTAGTAGTCTCCAGTAGCTGCGGCCCCAAAGGTTGTTGGAGGAGTACACCTCACTGCAGTCAGTGTCAGCTACCTCCAAGTGCAAAAGATTTTGCAATGTCAAAAATACTGAAAATTGTGCAGACCAACTAGAAAAGACTTTCTTTTTTTCTAGGCCAGGAGAAGAAAGGGGGTGCTGTATGTATCTCACTGCCATAGTGAACATGCCTAGTACATGTTTCAGTGATTGTGAAAACTTCAGACAAGACGTGTCTGTTGGGGCCATTTTAAGGCCACATCCTCCTTGTGCATCACTGTGATCACTTAATGAGCTGAGTTGTTGCTGCCTTCTTTTTCCAACTCTCTTACAACTCCATTCCAGCTTTGAGCAATACTGGTCAGTATTTCTAGACATTAGGGATATTGGGAGGAAGAGTCTTCCTCTCCTTAGAGAAAAACTTCAGTCTTTAATTATCTAAACCTCATGCTACTGTAATTCCTTATTTCTTCTGCTGGACAGTTGGTGGGATTTCCCCCATCCAGCATTCTTTCTCCATGCCCTTCAAGCTATACTTGAAGCAAATCCCACAAGGGGGTTTGTACACTGGGTTCACTTATTTGCAAACTTGTAACTCAGGTTGGTCTCCTATTAAGGAAGGGTGGTCTTCCTGCCTTGTTTTTTACAGTGTCTTAGGAAACTCATTTGCAAATTATTTCCTTTTAAGGGAAGGGAATCCCCTGTGAGCTGCAGCCAGAAAATGTTTGGTAGATTCAAGTTGTCTAGGACAAAAGGCAAATTTTCCCTAACAGCAGTATCTGCCAAGCTATCATAACCTAAGCCGCACTTACTGGCTGTAGAGGTTCTCTGTCATGATAAGGTCAACTAGTGATGATTTACTCTGAAAGAGTGATTTATTTTGTTTTACCTCGTGTTTGTTATATGAATCTCTTCAGGCATGATGCTTCTGAGGTGCTATCTTCCCTTAAAGACCAGGGTCATGTCACCTTTCAAGGGAGTAAATCCCTGGCTTCATTTCCAATATAGGAAGAGATCTTGCTGTTCCTGAAAACCTTGATGATTAACCATTCCTTAACAGTCTCCCTCTGAAAGGTAACAAAGAGATTTGTAAGATGTTTAGCAGCCATATGGTTGTCTGGATCTTGTTACTAGTCTTCAGATCTGCCTTCCCCTCTTCAGGCTTGGCAGAGGTTGCTCCTGCCTGCTGTCAGGCATAGCTTTTCTGTAATGACTTAAGAACTTCTGTGCCAAGCTCCTTCCTCTTCCCCTGAAACCCCTCCCAAAAAAAAAGAAGACATACTAGCACTGTTACCACTAAAGGGTGGGAAAAGAGGTCTCCAGGAGTACAGCTAAAAGTATGTCCAGTCTTCTGTGGTTAGTTCAGTGACTGTAAATCTTAGCTTATTATTAATAGTAATCCTAGCTTATTAGTAATAGTAA
>NW_009933018.1:0-3919 GCF_000696875.1 Nestor notabilis
CGGCTCTAGGCGACCTTCAGTCGCTGCGTGCGGGCGTTCTTGCCACGGGACTCACGGACCCCGGGGACTGTTTATTATACCCACTGTTTATTCCCACGTTAGTAGAGCAGACGACAACGCACACAGAAATTGGCCAGGTAGTTTTTAGATGCGTCTCCCGTGTAAATAACAAATTGTAATAACACAGTGCAATACGTAAATGTAGATTTTCGAAGACAAGTAGCATCCTTACTCCTTTATTAAGCTACCTTGATAGGCATATTGATTTAGGTATGTAATTCTTATTTGAAATCAGGACGTGGAATTTGGTGCTTTTCATATGAACACCATCTTCTGAGGATGGGGCCTGGAACTGCACTGAGACAGAAAAATTGATTCATGGTGGAAGAAATGAAAACGAGTACTAGGACTCATGTTTTTTGGTTTTGCCATCCTAATTAGTAGACTACAATGGAGAGGAGTATTCAGAACAAAATACAGCTCCACCTGTCCATGGCAAATTCTGTAAGATACAAGAAATTCTGAAAAATACTCCAAATACGAAAACTCAGCCTTCATACCTTTGTTCATTGAAAGGCTGGTGCTGGACATATTTTGCTTGAAGGGAAAGGAAGCAAAGATTGATTTTGCTCTTCTATCCTCTTTCATAGATGAAGATGGCCACAGCCTATTAGTAATTTATAGTAAGAATGGCAAAAAAGGCAGCTTGCAGACTGAGGGGAGATATTCATGTCAAAAATTTGTATATTATAAAGAAGGCAGGCTGCTGCTTCCTAGCATGAAAAAAGATGGGGGGAAATGAGATTATGAATTTAACAAAAAGTGCAGTCAGCTTTAAAGCTCACATGCAGACTTGGCTTTCACTAATTTGACTACCTGGACTGAGCTCTCAATTTTGTCCTATGCAGGTCAATGCAAAAGTATTGAATTGTAGAAAAATGAGACTGGAAGGGAACCGGGAGATGATTTAGTCCAACTTCCTGTTTCATGCCAAGATCAACTATACCTGTTTGTGAATACTTAAAATACTCAAAAGTCTTGAATGTTAGAGACAGAGTTTCATTAACTTTACTTTTTAATTATTTTGCTTATTTCTGTTTTGTGTTACTTTAAACCTATTTGCAGTTCATGTAAACGAATCTGTAGTACTTGTCCCCTAAACTGTGATATGAAAACCAAATTATTTCCCATGGTCTTTTTTTCTATTTGAAGACTGTTACCATAGTCAGTTCCTTGCCATCTTCTCACTAGACGTAGTGCCTAGCTTAGGCCCTGCCAGTGTAGAGCATGCATCTAACACCCGCATACTATCCATAAATATAATGCTTGCTGTTTGCACCTTCTTCCATGGCAGCAGCAGCATGACACCGACTCATGATTAGTTTGTCAGGCACTATGACTCCACCCAGCTGCTTTATTTTATAGTAGTGCCACATAGCCTAGCAGCCTCACCCTGAACATGTGTGGTCAATTATTTCCTTTTGGAGAATGTTGTTCTTGCCTGCATTGTACTTTGTTAATTTTTCAGAAAAAGTTTTTTAATTTTTCATCTACTAGCTATAGTCCCTCCCAGTTTCAGATTGCTGGTGGGTTTACTCCTTGGTTTGTGACCAAGGTGATTAAAGAAAATGGTGAACAGAATAAGAATAGCTCCTTGATGTTTGGACCCTCCCTCAAACAGTTCTATGCTTGTTTAGACATAGAACTGATTATTACTTTCTGGGAACAGATATTTAACAGGTTTTTTACTTCTCTTACTAAAATTTCATCACAGCTACGCTTCCCTTGTTTGCTTATGAGAACCTCATACAGATAATGGTAAAAGTCTTACTATAATGAAATTGTTATTCTGCCACTTTTCTTCTGGCCTTAAGGCCTGTTGCTGTGACAGGAGAAGAAATCAGATCAATGCTATGTACCTTGTCTTTACAGATCTATGTTTGCTGCCAACTCCTTTCCATTACCTTCTAGACACAAACTGGTAATTTATTTGATTATTTGTTGTCAAAGTTTTCGAGGATTTGATGGGAATTTTGTGAAAGGGTGACTAGCACATTTGCCACTTCTAATCTTCAGATACCTAATTATCCTCCATGAATTTTGAAAGGTAACTGTTCACACTTCTAAGAACATTTTTCTGGAAGAAGTCTAAACTCAACAGTTTTTAAAACATCTGGCTTAGGTAAGCGCTCCTTAACTTGTTTCAGCCCTTTTTCAAGGCTGAAATCTTACCCTTTGTTTAGCTGAGCTAGTTCCCATTTTCTGTTAACCTTTTTAGAGATGAACAGTAAAGGCTTCTTCCTTCTTGACATTACCCACCCCGTAGTGTTCCCTCAGGACAGCAGACCAACAATCCTTAGAGTTGTTGCTTTCCTACTAGTATGCCTGTAGATCATTCTCTCGTTGCTCTTTATATTTCTGGCCTTTTTAATTTTTGTCCTTGTATGTCCTGCCAGTCTTTTATACTGATCCTTTAAGAAAGCTGATACAGTTCTGATTTCTTGTTTCCTTTCCTCTGTTTTCTTGTTATACCTGAGTCAAATCACCTTCTCCTGTTAACATTTCTTTTCTTTGCGTTAAGATAGCATGTACTTGCGCCTTTAGTAAAGAAACTGCTCTCTTCATAACTTTTGTCCTGCAAGATCTTACTTGCCAGTTATCTGTTTATTGACATCTGCTCCTCAAAATCCATTCTTTGTATTTTCTGCTCTCTTATTTTCTCCCTAGGATGCTTTATGTATGGCAAATGTCTGCCCAGTTGCACGTACTTCTCACGTTGTTGTAAACACAATAATTTTGTGTTTTTTCCCCCAGTTAGTAGTTAACTGGATCTATTGTAGAAACACCTTCATATAAAAATACGGAGTTTGAAGGAGGACTTAGCTTAGGCGGGCCTTTCTAATGTGCTGTTGAAGAACATGTATTTGCTAGAAGCTAATGAAGAAAAGGTGCTGGCAGGATAAAAGTGTAAAAGATGATGTGAGGAAGGATATAGTTGTTTCATGTTCTTTCAATAAGGAGCTTATTCTTAGACGTTGAAGGGGAAGACAGTAGCAGGCTAGGGAACCCGCTAGTAAGTCCAGCAAGGATCAGTAGTGGAGTACCATAAACTCGCTTAAAAAAAATGAGGGGTCATGGTACACTTGTGCTTAGAAGACAGCTTTACTTTCTATTTTGCCAAAAAACCCAATTACATTTTATTTATTTTTGAGCGTGAACATAAAGGAAGACCATTTGAAATGCTTTCGTTCTGATGGAAGCAGAATTCTGCTTGAAGGGAATTGAACAAACTGCAAAAGCCTGTTCTAAAGCTTCTGTGACACTTCAGGATTGTAGTCTGCCAAATGTGCCATCACGATCCTGTCTCCTTTTCAGTTCTCTGGGATAAAATATTTTGTGAACATGAAATCTGGCTTCTCCTGAGGGCTAGCAAAAGCCTGTGAACAACTTCATCTTCCAAAAGCAGGATTTAGTAATCGCAGGCCTTGTGGTGGTCTTTGGCACTGGGGCAAGTTTCAGACAGTAATTGAAGTTGTGTGTATTTTTTAAAGTAGTGTACCAGGAGAACTTTCCAGAAATACAGCTTAATCTGTCCTAAAGGAGCATCTTCTGGGAGCTGAACGACCAACCACTAAAGCATCCTTCCTGTGTATAAATTGTAACTACTTACAGACTGTTTGATGTTCTTAACATGAATGTGCACACTTGGGATTTCATGTAGGAAGTCCTGTTTACTGTTTCAGTACATACAACCTTTTGTCCATAGCTTTGCATAGTAACAGTTTCTTCCAGGCCAGGTATCAGGGTTTTTTTCAGTCTTCAGTGGTTTTGCTTGTCCAGCAGGTTTTTAAATAAAGTCTGTGCAGTTCTCATGTATAAAGTACAGAGAGGTGCGGGGAGACCGAGAACTCGCAGAAGC
>NW_009933019.1:0-6376 GCF_000696875.1 Nestor notabilis
ATATAAATATAGTTATATAATGATATTGCCTAATATAGGGTTTGTGGCCCCTTACCTGGGAAGGTGGTCTCTGTCTCTGGATAGCAAAGAACAACAATAAGGATAAGGGAAATTTATTTAAACAATTATCCCTGGATATTCCTTTTTGTCACTTTAACATGATCAAACTATTGTGTGTTGAATGACAGCAGTTTGGATTGGCACCTCTTTTTTAAAAAAATTTAAGTATAAATATTGTTTAGTTTGTTGGTTTACAGCCTCTCCTACTTACCTAAGAGCTGGACCCAGAAAATGTGTTTGAATTCATGTGAGCCAAGCTCATCACAGAAATTAAGTTCTTTAAAGGTAACATAACAATTATTTGTGTTTCAGTAGCATTTTGGAGACACCAACAAATATCTGGGTCCCTACATTTGGGAAAACATATGAGACAGATAAACTGTAGAAGGAGACAGAACGGGAGAATGAATCTGTCATGTGGATCAATGACAGAGCCTGGAATAAAACAGAGATAAGTGAATTTAGCTAACTCAAAATCAGTCACCATTAAACTTAGTTAAGAATGTCCATGTAAGGGTTTATCTGAGTTAACTCCTATTTAGAAAACTGTTAATTGGTGCAATTTCTATAAAGAAATTGAGGTTTGTGATATATGTAGATAGAAAAGTTATTTTTCATTCAATGAATGCCATGTTGGCAAAGAATATAGAAGAATTCCTATGGTACAATGAAATGTTTTCAGGGTTAAATGTGTTAATCAAAATATTTGCAAAACCCACAGCATGGTGGAAATAACAGTAAGTATTTGGTAATCAAAATGAATCTATATTGATAATAACTTAATAAGCAAGGAAAACACAGGGCCACTGGGTCTTGAGCTAAAGCTTTCTATATCTACCTCTTGTGGAAAACTGTTCTGCCAGGAGTCAGTTTCAACACGGAATCTGCAACTTAATCATAAGTTGGTTTTCATTTTCTATACAAACAGTAAATATTTCTCTTCAAGTACAGTGGGAAAAATCTCACTACTTCAATCTGTTTTATTGATATATATATAAAAGATGATAGCTCTTACTTGCCATTTGGGCAATGGGAATAAAACTCCTTGAATTCTGAAAACCAAACCCCCCCAGATTTGCCATCCAATGTAACACATAGTTTTCTGGCAGATAGCAAAGTTAATCTAAAATGGAATTTAACAATCCAGTAATTAATTTTGCTTTACATATTAAAGTACTACATATACAAAGTCCTGTCAACTGGAAGACTCTCTAATTTCAAAGACAATAGGGAATTGATTATTCTCAGCACTGCACCGTTCAATGGGTTTTCATCCCAGACTGGTAAACCCTAAATGAAAATAACATTTTAATCCTTCATTAGTAGTTCTTTAGTATTGATTTTACTGAGCCATTGAAACACAAAACTGCTTCTGACGGTGTCAAAACTCCACAACTACATACATAGAGGTCAAACTGACAGATTATTGAAACATCTTTATTAACTTTCAGGATATCAGAAAAGAGCAGAATCTTTTATCATCCTTCTTAGAAGCATAATCTCAGGACAAGAAACATGAATCCTGTTATGCAGAAGTTTTTAGTTTCAGGCAGTTCAATGGTGAGGAATTTCATCCCCAAATATAAAATCCAAGTCCAAGGCTTGTCCTTTTTTTTGCAGGCACTTTTGTTCTTACTATTTTTCTTAAAACCATCATATACTTTCAGTGGTATAATATTTAATCACATCTGTGTCATAATAGCAGTTTAAGACTCTAAATTGAAGAATATACTGTCATCCCTATTTTTGCATTACAGTTTAACTTCTATTCGTCATGTACATAATAAACATGTACAGCAGCTATCACTAGGATACAGGATCCTGTTACACAATGTGATCTGTGGACACGGAACTTAAGTGTGGTTTTCTGCTTGAAAGAGCATGTATTTAAGTGTGAAACATGAAGCAGTTAGCGTATAGGAGTATGCATGCAGAATACTGGTCAGCATTTTGGGAATAAAATGTACCTGTCAGCAGAGTAGGAGAATATTTTCTGTAAATAAGATAAGCACTTTTAAGCAGGACCAATATTTATGACTGGGAAGTGGATTTTCATTACATTACCATACTTACTTCTAAAATAAGTCTAACCTTGATAAATTAACTTTCCTCTCATCACACACATTTTATTTTGTAACTCTTTATTTAGCTAGTTAACACAATACTTTGAAAGGAAAAGCACCTTCAGTTTGCTGATTTCTATGCATCCTCAGTTTGTGTGATTCACAATTCCCATTCAGCACTACCTTGGTTTTTGTCTCACTTTCTCACTTTCAAGAGAGATCAGCGTGCAGTCTGCCTCTTCAGGCAAGGTTAATGGCATATTCATGAGATCTCAGCAGTGAAGGTTCTTTTCTTGTAGGTTTTCTTCATTGCTGCAATTCAGTTAAATCCAGAGATCTAAATAGATCCATTTTAGGAACCCAACTGCTGACTTAGCTAATTTTAGCAAATCTATAATTAGGATCATAGAATCATAGAATAGTTTGGGTTAGAAGGGACCTTCAAAGGCCATCTAGTCCAACCCCCCTGCAATGAGCAGGGACATTTAGATTAGATAGGTTTGTAGCAAGCACTACCAATCTAACTACGAAACCAAAAATGTAATTCCTCATTTTACTTAGTTATTCTTTTCCTTCAACTTTTTTAAAAAACCAAACTTTTAACGTCTGAAACACAAATTTTATGTCAGTAAGCCCAAGATTTAGGTCTAAACCTGTGCTTTCCGATTTAATCTAGAATTTGTTTCTGTGCTTTAGGCTCCGAGAGTCCTTCAGAAAACTGACCTGATTCTCAAGATGTGACAGTTGTCAATAACAGCATAGACAGCCTTAATGCTTACAGCCTACGAACCCTCTGTTGTCAGGAGTGGCTCTGTTTGGTTGTGCAGATAGCATGCAAAAAGGAAGCCTAAAAATGGTAATGGCATATGTGGGAGGAGTGTGGAATTATTTCTAAAATTGAAAGGCAGCACAGGAAAAGTGCACAAATGTTTTAAATGCAAAAATACCTTAAATTCTAATAAAAGAAGCGTGGCAACAGTAATTGAGAGGTGGCAGGCAGATGAGAGAAGGCCTTTAAAGACAGATAACTTGCCCTTGTTAAATTAGAGCTGGTAGATGGAGTTAATGTGGTCGAATTAGTGAATTAAGAAATTTAATTCAATAGTTAGTTTAAAGTTAAGCATGTACTTCTAAGTGTATGTAAACTTTAAGACTTTGAACATTGAGATTTTGGACCTTACAGAGTTCCGGCATCTTGCAGCAAGTCCTGAATTCATAATGTGAGAATTTTTGCACCTTTATGTAATTAATCAAATAAGGTCTAACTTTCCTATTGCTGATTGAGCTTCAGGTGATAAATGGTGACATTTTCATTAATCCTCTTAATCACAGCCTTTATTGCATAAGTGTGAAGCAAGGGAACAAAAGATAAACAACCCAAAGATTTATCAGACTTTGTATGTCTGAGAGGCATATTTCAACAGCTAGAAATGTCAGCCACCTAGAACGGTGAGGCAGAGAGTACTCTAAGTTATATCAGCTCCAAAAGGAAAATTGTCTTGCTTCAGCATGGACTCCTCATCAAAATACACCTGGTTAACATTTTTGCTGATAGTGTAAGGGCAGCTGACACAAGTGCAGTGGCAGTGACTTTCTTCTTGTATTACTGCACAAACCAGATTTAGAAGTTCCTCCCTATATCAGGAATCGTGATTCCATCTTATATCCCCAAAAATCTCACAGTTTTGATAGTACTGGTCTGTAATGAGCCACTCAGCTGTAACAGAATAATTCTGAAGGTGCTAAAAGACACACATCATCAAAATGTGTGTCTCAGCAGTTCACTAAAGCGTGTGCTTTTTAAATACCAAATATCTCTGGGAGTGTGTGTATTTGTTAAAGTTTGTTGGTTTATGGTTTTGTTTTTTCTTTTTCTTTCTCCCCTAGACCATGGATGCTGTGATATCTGGTGAAGGAGGAGCTTTGAGCAACCTGGTCTAGTGGAAGGTGTCCCTGCCCATGGCAAGGGAGTTGGAACTAGGTGATCCCTTCCAACCAAAGCATTCTATGATTTTAAGAGTATTTTCTAGAGGATCAGGCAACATGTTTGTTTGCTCAATTTAATCACTTCTCTAGGAATCCTTCTGGCTATTTTGCCACTGCCAAAGGGCTTTTGAACTAGTGGTTCTTTTCCCCTCACTGCCAGGGTGTTGCTTTTTACAAGACCGTACTTAATAATGTGAATTCCTGAATACACTGAAATAACTAAGAAATGTTCTTGTTCTGAAATGCAGTTTGTGCACAATACTTAGAGAAGCTATCTATTATCTTGTATTTGAGGCAAGAAAACAAAAAGCAGGACAAGTAATTTCGTATTATAGACTTAACAGTGGAAATAAAATTAAACCAGTAGTGGCTGAACTCTCAACAAAAAAGCAAAAAAATTATTATGAAAACATACAATGGGAAGTCATAGACTAGAATTTCTGATTAAGGAAGGGAACTATCTTTGTTTAACAGGGAAGTTGGCTGGTTTTGGTTTTGACAGCTTTGAGACAAAAGGCACATACTGTTAGGTATTACCCTTTGGTGTAATTCATCCTCTTGCAGAAGCTCTGTAAAAGAAACTGAACAACAAACTCGAGCAATATGCAGTAAGGTCAACGTAGTTACTTCCAAGGAGATCACACTGCTCACATTTTAACATCATTATATTAAAGTCCTTTTTTTTAACTGTTACCCTAGTATTGAAAATACTAAGTTCATACCAAATTTCTTTCTTCTTCTGGAAAACACAGGCTGGTCTTGCTAGAACAAGAAACCTCCTCACTAGATTCAGTAGGACAGAATTAAAGTAGGCATGTTTTCTCTAATGAACTGTCCTCAGCCACAACTCTCTCAGCTCTCTTTTACACAGCTGGTCCAGTAAAGGGACAGATGGACAGTAGTAGGCATATCCCATGTACATTTGCGATGGGAAGTTTAGATCACCATTCTGGGTTTTATCTTAATTAACACATACCCTGTTAGCCCTTTATTAGGAACCATTTATAGTTCATAATTCTATACTGTTTTGCACAGAATTTGTTCCCTCTGAAACATATTAGCAACCCCCACATCTCTTACTCTGTTGTTGTTGGATGGATGTCTACCATGTGTTAGGAGCGTTTCTCATCTATGCATCAGTTTACAGTGATTAACAGTGACTTCATTTGCCCTTTCTAAAGGTCAGTGTACTGTAAACAAGATAGAGTCTCCGTAAGAGTTTTGTCAGTGAATTTAGTAGGGTAACAGTCCTATACTTTGAATTCTATCCACATTCTTAAGGGTGAGCCCACATGATGCCTCAGACTGCACTGCAGTCTGCTATTTTGAAATCTGGGTGACTTTATATGTAAGCTTTTGGTTGCAAGGTCGCATTTTAAGTGTTCTCCTTTGTGATCAATGTTACCTATTCCTAGATGAGAGATCCCATTGCAAAAATGAGTCAAGGATTTCTTATAAAGTATCTTAAGAGCCTTTAAACTCAATTAACATGAAATAAAGACTTCCACTAACACAGAAACATTTTATGTTAGTACGTTTACTCCATATAAACTACAGTAGCTAGGAGAGTACTTCCAGCTCTGCTGCAATTGGAATTTGCTGTCTATAGATGGCTTTCTCGGTAACTGCAGGAACACAGCTCATGACACCATTTACAAAGAGAAGAAAAACTATAAACCTGCAAAATTCTTTAGATATGCATGGAAAGAATAAAGGAAGGGTAATAATGAACTACAGGATTAAATATACTTTTGCTAGGTATTTGAAATGCAGCCTACAGTGAATGTGTAAGAATATATTGTAATTGCAATAATGACGTATTTTAATGTGTTAAGAATATACTATGTGCCTGTGGCACATACTAGATTTTTAAACTGAAGCAGTGTAATCTTTTGCTAACTCAGATACCTAGTACACATACATGTATTATAAGTGAGTCAGGAATTGCTTTACAGCCACTGAAAATTCCATTTGCTTGAGCATTTCATAAAAAGCATGTTTATAGCCTTAAATTTCAATTTAAATTTTCGATTCACTTCAGTATGGGATATTTTTTTGAATAGAGCTAGACCCAGACCTCATGCCTGTCCTGTCTGGTTAGTTAGTACTCAGAATTAAGTCAAAACCATCGGCAGCAGGAAATCACGGCGTTTAAAGCGGCTTTTCTTGAAGCCACCCTTTCAATTAAAAGGCTCTTTTAAGCTTTCCAGGCACGGACTCCTCTGACCCGGCTGTCGCGATGGCAGGGCCGGGCCGGGCCGGGCCGG
>NW_009933020.1:0-6392 GCF_000696875.1 Nestor notabilis
TGAAGGGGCGCTCCTGGCAAGGGAAATGGCACCGCCGGGGGCGCAGGGAGGGCTTAGCTGGGGTTCGGGGCCGGTGTTTGAGAGCAGAAAAGCCCCTGACTGAGTGCCTGCCCCTGCGGGAAGAGGGAGGTGATGCCTGCGCCGTGCACGTACCGTTCAAGAATTGATCGGGGTGAACTCGCTGTATCTCGGGTCTCAGAATGGATGGGGGTTTGCCCATAGCGCCTGTAGCGCTTTTCTTAGGAAACGGGGGAAAAATCCTCTCGATTTCATTCTTTTCTCTGAAAGTTCAGTGCTGACGGACACGCAAAAAGTTTATCCTGTTCTATTCCACTTTTCACAGAAGACAGCCTAGTGCCATAAGGCAGACTAGTGGGGAGATCCAAAGAGTTTGAAAGTTTTTCTGGGGAGGAGAGTGGAAGGGATTATGGGAAGCAACAGGGAAAGAACATTGTAGGGGAGAAATAGGAAAGTTATTAATGTCAAGAGGGAGGAGCAGAATGAATTTGCAAGTACAGGTGACAGTAGGAAAGAGAAATTATTACAATTGTTGTTAGAGAAACCAATGACATTTCATGCAAGCCAGGAGCTGCTTGCATTAGGAAAGGATAAGGATTTCTGAATTGATCTTGAGAAACATTGTTTGAGAAATTCTTGTGGAAATCTGTATGGTTTGTGCACTCAGTGAAATAATGAACGTGAGGAACCTGGTGAGGGACAGAAAAGGAAAATATGTCTGAGACTGTAGAGTCAGGATATTTTGTGAATCTAAAAAGCAATGGCCTTTGAACATGTGCATCGTCTTGGAGAGCCAATGGAAGGGGAAGTCTGGGAATACTTCAGGGAGACATCTCTGCATATGTGAAATATATCTGCCTGGCCATGTCCCTCTCAGTGTTAGCCTCAATATAATCTGCTGGCTTCCTTTCCCCTGTAGTCACTAATTTGTGTTAGGCAGCAGTCCCACTCCTTGTGCAGCTCCACTGGTTGCACAGCCCACATGAGTGTCTCAGGCCAGAGTCTATTTTAACTACTAAAATGCTATACAAAGCTCAAGTGCTGAGGAAGGAAGCAGATGTGGAAAAAGGCAAAGGTTGATCAAGATTAGGCACATGAAGCAGAGTAAAAGAAACTGAAATCTGATGGAAGTGTAATAAAGTAATTACAGAAAAAGGAAGACAGAGTGAAATATAGAACAACTTTTTACACAAAATAGAAAAGATTGAAAGACCATTCAATAGAGAAAATGCAGGAAAGAAATAAGAAAAAGGGATTTTATGCATTCCTTATATCCAAGGATAAGGCTGTGTTTTAGAAATAGGGAAGATTTCATTAGGTATCTTTAAAGTAATCACATGTTCCACCTCCATGTATATCGTCTTTTTTGTTTCAAAAATATCTCACATGTTGCTTTCACCTCAGTTTTTAACTTACATTTTCCATTTTGCCATATGCTTATTCTTTTTTTTAGCTCTTCTTCAAGGTTGTTCCAGCAGGTATCACTAAATAATAGTGATTTTTTTTTTATTTTTTTTTTTTTTTAGTAGTAGTGGTTACACAAATTGAGGGACTCTTTGTATTCAGTACTCCAAGTTTGCAAAAGAGTTTATCCTTTTGTTCTTGTTCTCCCTGTAGCCTTGGGTGGAAACAATGATCATGAAAAGAACCTCTTTAAACCCTTAACTGAAAACACAATAGCAAACAAAGTAAAGAATACCTGTATTGCTCAAGGACAGTCTGTCAAGGCGAGTGCTCTACAGAAACAGAGTACTTGTTTCTATATTCAGAACATTCGAGTCTTACCTTTCCTTTTAAAACTAGTGTTTAGTGCAGCTGCTTCTCCATGTGCGTTTATCTTCGTGTATTATGTACTTCAACAGTGAGTTGGCCTAATATTTATTTACGCTGAAGCAAGTGATTTTTTTTTTTTTTATGATCCTATTAGTTAAAACTACCAGCATGATCTCTCCAGTAGGAGCAGGTCTATTAATTGTAAATATAGGCTAAACTTTAGATATACAGAGTTCAAACTTCTCAAAATCCCTGTGGGAAAAACATACACTTGTTTGCGCTTTAAGTAGCAACTTTGTTGTTGCATCATTTTGTTCTGCTAAATAAGAATGTTGTTTTCAAGATCTTGAAAATTTTCATATAGGTAGTGCTGAATATTAAAATACTGTCTTATGAGTGGATTCAGACAACTCCCTTTGATTCATGGAAAGTTCCATTTCAACAAAGCACTCAAGCACATATTGTTGGCTTCAGTGAGATTTAGAAGCATAGAAGCATGCTTAGTTTTTAATCACAGCTTTGATAAAATATTCTCTGTTTTAAATGTTTTAATTCACTATTGTTTTAATTACCATCTTCTTATTCCTTCCACATGGCTTCTGTAGACTTACCTATTATACAAAGCTGAACCCAAAGCTATGTCCAATCTTTAGAAGATCTTTATGGTATCTCTTGATACTTCTGGTAGATACAGTAAATTAAAAGTAGGGCTTGTATGAACATCCATTTAAAAAATGAAATTCATGGAGTGTTACTGTGGTATGAATTTGTCTCAAATATCAATGTTGTTTGTTTATATATACCTCATATACTTGGAGAACAACATAACAGAATATTGCTTATAATTCAAAACATGATAGCTGGTATGTGTATAATATATGCATACACAGCTGAGCTATTTAATCTATTTCCAGTAGTATTGGAGGTTAATTGAAGCATATTCTTCACAAATGGAAAACACTAATATGTTGAAATGGAAACTTTTCACCAGAATACATTAATATCAATCTCTAAATCTCCTCTCAACCAGCAGGGTGTATAGCTTCTCTTTCTCTGGTCCAACCAGTATTTAGGTATTTTTGAAAATAAACCACTTGTATTTATGAGCTTGAGAGATGTACACCAGGAGTAGCCTGGGAGTCAAAAATGCTTTAAGGTTACTAGAAGATGATCCTAATGTGAATCATAACAGTAATTACTTTTTTTTTTGTCCTCAAAATGGGCATGCTTGACCAAACTCATGTATTTGCGCTCTGCAAGATAAGCTTAAGTCAATTTCATAGAGTAACTCACTTTTGTTTAAAGACACAATTTATACAACTGAATGCAAGATAGTGCAGTTACTCAACAGTATTCATAGACAAGCCAATGTGCAAGTATGGATTGAAGGATTTCTGGATGTAATTTTTGGTGTGACAGAGACCTTGTGGAATTTTAAGACAAACTAATCACAGTGGTAGTCATGAGAAGTTACTATAATTATTTTAGTGTGCACAATCCTGGAACACATTGTCATTCAATATGTTTAAATAATCATTCTGTAAGAAGGATGCTGACAAATTTGAAAGGTTTCCGAAAAGAACTACGAGAACATTACAGTTTGGAATACTTTCCTAACATAAGATTAAAGCAGATTAACTTGTAAAAATCAGAAAGGTTTAGAGTTGCTTTTAGACACCTTCATGGTGGAAAAAAGTCTGTGAAATAAAGGCAATTACTAAATAAGCAGAGGTAGTAAATTAACAAGACTGGAAACTGATAAAAGATTAACTCAGAATAAAAAAAAAACAACTTTATTTTGAAGCAATTAAAGGATTGAAACAAGTAAAAAGGGAGCGGAACTGATCACCGTTTAAATTCTTTAAATGTAGGTCAGCTGTATGTTCTGGGTTTGATCCAGAAGCTGGTGGGTAAATTTTATGAGCCTTGAGATTCAGAAGTACAAACCGATGGCTCCAGTGTTAAAATGTGGGTCTATAAACCCAAAATGTTTTGTCATGATGTATTCATGGAATCGTAGAATCATAGAATAGTTAGGGTTGGAAAAGACCTTAAGATCATCTAGTTCCAACCCCCCTGCCATGAGCAGGGACACCACACACTAAACTATGTTGCCCAGGGCTCTGTCCAGCCTGACCTTAAACTCCTCCAGGGTTGGAGCATTCACAACTTCCCTGGGCAACCTATTCCAGTGACTCACCACCCTCACTGTGAAGAACTTCTTCCTTATATCTAACCTAAACTTCCCCTGTTTAAGTTTAAAGCCATTACCCCTTGTCCTACCACTAGAGTCCCTAATGAAGAGTCCCTCCCCAGCATCCTTGTAGGCCCCCTTCAGATACTGGAAGGCTGCTATAAGGTCTCCGTGCAGCCTTCTCTTTTCCAGGCTGAACAGCAAAGTTAAAGTTATGTGCTTTCTTATAAAAGCAATAAATTGACCTTACAAACATAAGATTGGCTTCCAAGCTGACAGAGTTGAAAGCCATGTATATCATAATGGTAAGGAATAAAGATCTCATATATGTAGTCTTTACCACATTTGTATTGCCAGTTTGAATATTCCAGCATTTTAAGAGGGTGTTGTGATGGGATATGACATCACTGTAGTTTTAGATTCTGGTTTTACTGAGACACGTTTGATTATGTTAATTAATCTGACTTTCTCGGTACACAGGATTCCCCAGGATGTAATTCATTGAAGTGTGAAACCCCAGAGGCTTTGACCTGTTACTAAACACAAAGCTACAAATAGAAGAGAGGTTTTTTGATAAATGCAATCCTAAAATAGAAAGACCAGCTTTAAAATATGGGAGTAAAGTCATTAAAAAGAAAAATATAATTATTCTGTATTCTTCAATAAGCAACAAAAGGCTTAGCAATGTATTTCAGTCTCTGAAAAAAAAGTAGAGAGTCTGTGTAAGAGCATTTGCCAGCTTTCTCTGTAAGAAATGCAGGTGTTCACCACAAGGTTGTAACATATGATTCTTCAAAATGTATTACCTCAAAAGTAAGACCTGGTGTAACTAAAATAAGTAGGCTTTTTAGTCTGGTTTACATAACTGTAGACTGTTGCATTTGATTTCTGGATGCATACAAATTGTTTATAATTCATGGTTAATTAGATTATCAGTCTTTTAACAAACTGAGACATGACCAACAAATTGCATGTGTTCAGATAGTTTTTCTTCTCAAACACCTTCTACCCTAAGCCTTAATTCTCTTCATTCAAATGGAGTTCCCCAGTTCCAGTGGCAACTGATGTCCTTCTATTCATCATGTGCTAAACTATGAGACCTAATCTCTGGGGAGGTGGGTCATAGTAGCAGAAATTAAAAAGCAGTTAGGTGGTTTGCATTTTACTCTCCGTGTTAGAGCTCATCTAACGTTTATGAGTGGTATACTACAGAGTAATAATATGTCACATGTACATATCAAGTGCACATGCAACAGAATTTGGAAAATACATTGATACAGGGAGAACAGATTGAAAACTCCAATGAAAAACCCCACTGTGTTTTGTAATCAACAGGTATAAATGTAAAAATTACCACCCAGAAATTGTCTAATATCTAACTATAATATTATTATCAAATATTAGTAGTTATGTTTACAAAATATGTGCATACATATTCACTTTATATGAACACAACTAAGCAAGGATATAAATACAGTATAAATTTTTACTCCATAAGTAGTCTGCACTGAAAAGAAGTGCTGAAGTGTAGCTGATATATTTATATTTACTACAGTGTCTTGAGTGCCTTGGAGCAGTATTTGGTCTTTGTTTTATGTGCTTATAAACAGATTTTCTGTTAGATAATGAGAGTCAATGGGAAGTTAGTATTTTTTCTGTTTTACAAAAAAGGACAGAACAGTGGTCTAAAAAAGAGGCCGAAATGCCTGTGAACTGCTGTGCACAGAGATCAGCCAAAAGCAGAAATCTTTTCAATCTAATCTCATACTTTGTTATTAGCTCATTTTATTAATCAAGGCTTCAATCTGTTAAACATTGTTTAGCTCAAAGCAAGTGAGCTGTTCTGATGGAGTCAGTGGCCCTGTGAATATTTTGCTGTCTCAAGCCTCAAGCGAGACAGTTCCTGCTAGTTAGTCAGCGGTGGTCTGTTTTTATTTAATTACTCCTTTTAATCATAGCAGAACAATGTTTCAATATGCAGAGTAGGCTGCCATTTCCCCAGTGTGAAACTTTAAGTTTCTTCCATTTTTTGAGTGTTGGTTTTTTTTTGGTTTGGTTTTTCCCACCACCTCCACCCCTTCTCTGCCTGTGGGATAGTTTTGCATACAAAATAATTAACTTTGAGAAGCAAATCGTACCTGTGTAAATTAACTCACATGGATTTTAATGCTAGAAATACGATTGCTTGCACGCATAAAACACAGTATGGGCTGAAACCATTTAATGATACAGCTGAAAACATGTCGGTCTTGTAATGAGGGGAATTATTAAAAAGACACCTCAGTGGTTTATATTTTAGGCTGTATTGATATTTGTGCTCAGAGTCAGGGGTTTAGATATGACATTTTCAAAATCTGCTTGTGTTGGACTAAGTTTGTTTCTACTGGAGTATTTTACATTTATTTAT
>NW_009933021.1:0-6952 GCF_000696875.1 Nestor notabilis
GGACTGAGGCGGGGGTGGGCAGTTGACCGCCTTCGCAACCTCCCGTTTTCCAGCGATTTGGGTTTACAAAAAAAGGTTGTTTTCCGACAGGGATCCTAAAAAGGGTTGTAACCCACCCACAGCAGCCCCACCCACGTCGGCTTCAGCTGGCACTGTGTGTGTCAGGCGGGAGGAGAGGGCCCCTTCTGCCACCCTCCCCGCGGCTCTGCTTCAAAATGGAAAATTTATCAATATTTTTACTCTGGTTTGGGTTTTTTCCTTCATATTTCAGGGTGTCTTCGTGCAACAACTCAAACACATCCATTATGAGCTGAGCTGAACACCCAGTATTTATGGGTACTTCCTTGCAGCCTGCCTTCACTCGCCCTGTACCAGGCTCCTCTCCCCATGGCACACAACCTGTTTGTGCCTCCCTCACACAGCTCGAAGCTGTCTCTGTGGTGTGTGTGCATTCAGCATGGTGCCCTCGAGTCACGTCGTTAAGGAACCTAAGCAGGGGACAGGCGTCTCTGCAGAACCCAAGGAACAGGCCATGTTATTAAGAGGGGAAGCTTCTTCCTTTGAAAGAAAACAGTAATTAGACAAAGAGTAGTGGCCTGTGCAACCAGAACGAGAAATGTCCTTTACCAATAATGAAGGAAAATGCAATTATTTCCATATATAGTATATTTTGTATACGTCAAAGCTAGATGTAGAGGAAAGGCATGCTGCAGCTGTGGCTCTCCTGAGTTTTGTAGCTGGGATTGTCCAGTAACTGGAGGGGTTGCATATTTTTGTTCTGAAACTGAAAGTGCACTATCATAGCTTCTCCTTGGGCAAGTGTTGCAGAAGACACAGTAACCATGGTTCAGTTACTTAGCTTCAGGTCCTCTGCTGTCCTAGTGTCAGTGCCACCCCTCAGCGCGGCAGTGAGCTCAGCAGTGCTTAGCTCTGCAACTCTTACATTCAGTCATGCAAGGCAGGAGTTCATGTCACTGAACTGGTAACCAACTGCCAATTTTTGACAGACCATCCAAAATTTTCCAGCACAGCTGACAAAAGACTTCCTTATGCCAAAAAAGGCGCTTAAACTTCGTGCTGTTTCTCTCCTCTGTACACACAGTGGCTCTTTGCTAGTGTGTTGGTTTTGGCTGAGGTAGAGTTCATTTTCTTCACAATAGCTGGTATGGGGCTGTGGTTTAGATTTCTGCTGAAATGGGATAACACGGGGATGTTTTTGTTATTGCCGAGCAGTGCTTATACGGAGCCAAGGCCTTTTCTCCTCCTCTCCCTATATCACCAGTGAGTAGGCTGGGTGTGCACAAGTAGTTGGGAGGGGACACAGCAGGGAACAGCTGTCCCCAGCTGACCCAAGTGATATTCCGTACAATATGGCATCATGCTTAGCATCATATAAGGCTGGGGAAAGAAGAAAGAAGCAGGGAGACATTCGGAATTGTGGTGTTTGTCTTCTTCATGAGTAACCATTATGTGTAATGGAGCCTCACTTTCCTGGAGATGGCTGAATACCTGCCTGGCCGTGGGAAGTGGTGAATCAATTCCTTAGTTTGCTTTGCTTGCATGCATGAATTTTGCTTTATCTCTTAAACTATCTTTACCTCAGCCTATGAGTTATCTCACTTTTACGCTTTCGATTCTCTCCCCCATCGCGCCACAGTGGGGAAGTTAGAGCATGGCTGCATGGTGCTGGGGTTAAAGCATGACAGTGCTTTATTGGCACCCAGCATGGGGCTCAAAGGGTTCGAGATAACAACAGATTTGGTTGGAATGTGCTCGAACGAATTTATAGCCGTTACTGCTGTTTAGCTATTAACTGGCAGGCTCATATGCTTGGCATGGGACTTGCCATACTGTATATAGAGTATAGTGCTTGTTTGTGGCTGCTTTTTGCTTTTGCTGCTTGCTGTAGTGCTTCTTATCTTACTGTGCTGTGCCTGGGAACATTCTGATAACAGCAGTGGCCATGCGCCTGGGCTGGCTGATGGCCATAGCATCGCTGCTGCTTCTCTGCTGCTTTACTGGCTGGAACTCCACTGTGAACTTGAGTCAAAGGGACTGTGACCTTTGGATGAGTGGAAAAGGTGACCTCAAAGTGATGGGGGTTGTGGATAAGCCTATGCCACAGAAGGTATATCCCTGGAGAGACTGTGGCTCATAGATAAGGCTTCACATGGAAGGCTGGTAGGTGAAAGGTTCAATGTAAGGAATAGGATTTTGTTTGCAAAAGTGACACTTCACACAGCTAAGCTGTGGAGAAGCTTGCTGTGGATGCTGCAAATGGTGGAAATTTACGTGGGCTTGAGTGGAGTCTTTGTAGGTTTAAAGAAGAGAAACAAGAAGAGGGCTAGCAGATACACAGAAGCTACCTCTGCCTTAAGAAGCCACTGAGCCATAGATGGCTAGAGAAGAGTAGTCAAAAGCCCTGTCATGATTTCTTGTCTATTATATTCTAGACATCCACTCTAGACTGCCAGAAACTGTCCTAGATGGATTTTTGTCCTCAGCAAATGGACGCTTTTATATTCTTCTGTCTCAGTCTTCCCTGGGATTGCATACACCTGGAAGTTTCATAGAAGCTGGAGCATAATCCATCTCTGCCAGCCTGTGAGTTTCCAATGTCATTTAAACTTTTAATGGCAGAGCTACAAATAAAACAGAAGTGTCTCACCTACACTCATCCTGATGACTTAATCTTCTTGGTACACAGCAGAGCAAAGAGATAATAAACAAGCAAGGAAGACAGTAGAACTCTCCACAGGACAGCTGTAATTTGTCCTACGGCTCTTGCACACCATTATTCTCTATGAAGAAGACAGAAGACTACTTTTGGGCTGACAGCGTATCTTGATGACAAACAGTACTCTTAATGGAACCAGATATGAATGATAATTTCATCACTGATATAAAAAAGAATATTCCAGTATTTTAAAAAATACAGGAGTTCATGATAATCAGTGAAGGTTATAGAAATCAACATTGCTCAGATAAGCACTTTCTGAAGTACAATATTAAAAACAAGGATTTTCTGTCCAATGATAAGAAACTACGTAATGTAAAATATCTCATAGGTCATGTAAATTCTTATATGAAAAGGTAATGAAAAATTGTTTGCAGTCTAATGTGAAGCCAGGATTGTGGAGAATGATGCAGACCATAAATTTATAACAAAGGTAGGGTCAGGGCATAGGTAAAGTTAAAGAAGGCTAACTTCTTCAGTATTTCCCTTCTGTTACTTAGAAACAACTCTGTCTTAAGTAGAAGGATCTTTTGTGGAGATTCCAGTATTTGAGCTGCAGGTAAGCAGTCTTTATTTTTCTTTACTCAGTATTGTCCATAGCTTCACTGTGGGTCACTCCATCACATCACTAAATACACTGACAGACAAGCCAGTGCAACACTGGGAATGCTGTGAACTCTTGCCTACTTTTTATCCACATATTTTGTAACAGGGAAGTTCTCTAGCAGCATGCTATTTGACAGTGACAGCTGTGGAAAAAGAAAGACCAAGTTTAGATGCAAAGCCTGGAAAGGAAGTCAGGCCACATGGGACTTAACCACTGACCCCACCATGTCAACCCCTCTTTCTTTTTCCTCCGCTTCCTAAGTTCAGGCAGGCAGATCAAACTCATTTCTTCTTCTACAGTGAAATTTGGATAAACATTGCAGCATTGCACCCATGAAACTGGTCTTTATCATCATAATGCACTGACTGTATGTTTAGGTCTGAATCCTATCTAGGCTTTGGAAACCAGATCAGAGGCACATAGCTCAGGGTCAATGTTCAACAATTTATTGTTCCTGCTAAATCAAACTGTCTGACTGCAGGTAAGAATCAGTGCAAAACATCATCACATAGGACCTGCACAAGTACTAAAAATTAAAGGTATTACTTACTAGTGTTTTGCTGGGGATTTTAAAAAAGTTGGAGCAAAACCTGTTTTCTCACCCATCTTTCATTTTTCTTTATTACTATTAAAGTGCATTTTGTAGATCCCAGGAAATTCTAGACAAAGACATAAAAAATTTCGAATCTTTTATAAACTGATGGGAAAAGAAAAATTATTTGGCAAGCAATTAATTATCATTATGGAAGTGTATTTGTAATTGCAAAAAACTAATATCAAGGAAATTAAGTGGAAAATCTCAAATTATAAGAAGGCAAACTAAAACAGAATATATGTATTGTCAAAAATCTAAAGATCACAAGAGTTGTTTGCCGCATGTGTAGATGGGAGGGGGGAAGAGCCTGGATTTAGGGATCAAAAGAGAACACATTTTTGCATCTTGGCTTAACAAATTGCATGACAACCTACTGAACAGCAAACAGCTCCTGACAGCTATTCCGTGATTGATATTTTACACAAGTAATGATAGGAATTTATAAAATACTCAGACATATCTTGCAAGGATCTGAGTTCTCGAAGTTATGTGAGAGCAAAGAGCAAAGTCTGGTTTACTGTAATTGAACCAGACTCTCTTGGATAAGCCTGTTTTATCTAAAAAATCCAAAGCACTTATTGTACAATATCCTAGTAGAAGATACAGCTACCAACCTCATGCAAGACTCAGCTTATAAGCATGTCAGTATTTATTCCTGTCAAATCAGGACAATTTAGTGACTGAATCTAAATTATAAAGGTAGCCTAAAAAAATCCTGCATTTGGTTTCTCTCCTTCTTTTGTCTAAAGCAGCTACTCTTTACTTTTGGACTGCAATAGCAAAAAAAAATAAAATTTAAATGTGTAGTTAACATTTGCATTGGCACTTTCAAGTGTAAATCTTTGTACCCTTATTAGTATAATGTGTGTCTTTAGTGCAACTTCATACAAGCTTGAGGAGACAAAAAAGAAAAATTCTCAGTCATGGAATTATGCTGTCCCATAGGATGAAGCTGTAGAATATCAACCCTTCCTAACTACCACCTTTCCTAATGTTAAAAGTGGTAGCTAGAGTGGTGCTCTAGCAGTATTTACCTGGTCAGTGCAGAACCACAGCAGCATAAAGCAGGCTTTTTGCAGCTTTGTTTCCATCCTCATGGGAAAGACTCTGGCACGTGACTTGAAGTCAAGTATCAAGAAAACAGCCCAGCACAGGAAGGGGACAAAAGCTTCTAGGTGCAGCATCCTACCATGGCAAAAAGGCCAGGATTTTCACCCAGAAACACAAGAGACTATAACCTCTCTTTCCATTGTTGCACCTCAGAGGCAGCAGATGCCCGCTCATTAGATCATATCTTGGCTTTACTGTGGTTTTGACTGAACAGTCACTTCTGGTGACTTAACTCGCTTGCTGGTACTGAACATGACAAGGGCAGATAGTCCTGATTTCTCAGCTGTGAGGCAAAACTACTTCCCAGTTCTAACTGACAGCATCTTAAGGAAAAGTAAGAGGGTAAATTTAAGCTGAAGGGACTGGAATATGCCATGTGAGGTGAAATACTCCGGTTGTAACAGCAAGCCTTTAAAAAGATCTGTGCACAAAATGGCATGTGAACTTACTGACATTAACTTGAATAGATTTTCACCCTTTGATCACTGACCATCTTTTTGATCCTGAAAGGCTTTTTTCTTCCCAAACTCATATTATATTTCCCCAATGTATGTCCTAGAAATAAATGAATAGGCTTTGCTGAAATTACCCCCAAAAGCTGATGCACAAAGACAACATGCTAGAAATTTATGGCATTAATATTTATGGTTTAGTATATTTGCAAAAACTAAACCGAAGGAATCAGAAACTGCTAAATAAGTTCAACTATAGCTGGTATCTGCACAGGACTTAGGAATCATCCACACATACTCAGATTTCTGTAGCACTGTATGTGCCAGGAGATCCCAAAGGACTTTATAGATCCAGGTTTCTCTAATTTTACAAGCTTTGTCATCTTTTCTTGGCTTTAAGAAGATGAGTGGTCTTTAAATTAGCCTAATTTCTGAAACTGATTTCTATCAAGCAGTAACATTACAGCAAGGGATGATTTAAAGTAAGAGATCTGGTGATTTAATGGAAGCGTAAGAATCACAGAAATATTTCTGATAAAATAGAAGTGAGGAAACAGTTAACAATATTAAATTTTAGATTTTCAGCATTAGGGTTCAGTGTAACAACCAGCTGCTTGAATGCAAGTGAGGGAAAATTCATCTTCCAAGCTCATGTTTCAGTCCGCCTGCTGGCAGGACTTTGCTACCATGCACTTTGGTCCTGAATGACAGTCTTGCAATGTAAAGTATTTAAACTTAATCCTTACCTCTTCCAGTTCATACTTGTGCTAAGCGAATGTGAATATGCTGTAAATTCCACAGCCAGGGAACCACATGCATGAAAGTCTCAGAAAGATGGATGTTTTCTTTTCAAGCAGCTTTTGTACATTGTGTTCTTTCCTGGCCTGGTTTCTCTGTGTGTGCTCTCCTTAAGGAATGGCTGTGTAGTCATTTTAATCTGACATAAATCTGGCCTATTCCTAACATGATCGGTCCTGTCATCCTTGTTCCCAGCTGCACCTACTTGCTCTCTCCCTTGTGCCAATTCAATCACTCACATACTTGAGCTGTAAATGGTATCAGGGAACATATCCTGCTAAAGAAATAATCTTTTCCCAGTTTGCTGAGTCAGGTTTGGCTTTGTACTGTGTTTAATCTGACCTAATTCTGTCCCATCTCCTCCCTGTGCTGCCCACAGCATGCTAGAAAACAAAAAGTGGGGTTTTTTTTGGAGCCGCATGAGTTTACTCATCCAGTTCACTGCACAGCCACTTCAATAGCACTAGCATGAGGAACCTTGGGCCTGAAAAGTAGGTGCCTCTGTTTCAATAGCAGCCTGGACACATGCTGGTTTGAATACACTGCTTTAGCTGTTTACCTCACAGAAGGACTTTGTAAGATGAAAAAGCCTATAAATCATAATCTTGAAAGCTTTTCAACATACAGTTCTGCAGGAGGCTAATGATGAAATA
>NW_009933022.1:0-7505 GCF_000696875.1 Nestor notabilis
TTCTATGATTCTGTAACTACAGCATCACTCTAGAAACCCAGGTTTGGCTGATGTCCCACCAAGACAGCTTGGAACAAACATGGCGTGGCAGGCACAGGTACAGGAGAGCAGCGGGAGGAGCAGACCTTCTCACCAACAGCAGCAAGCCCGAACTTCTCATCGTCCCCTCACACCACCTTCCTCAGCCAGGGGTGGCCAGATCCCCACCCACTGTGGGGATAGCGAAACACAGCAGAAAAAGCAAACCCCCCAGTTTCATGGGGAAAGACATAAAGGGTCTTCAGCTAAAGAATGACAAAAGAATTACCACTTAACTATATTTGCTGCGAATTGTAGAAATCATTTTTTCCCCTCCTTCTCTGAAGGCTCATGAGCATAAAGGAGAATACCTCCTGCAGGTTAGCTAAAGGCAGCATTCCTCTGTACAAAATGCAGCTGGTAGACCACCAGGTGTTAGCCTGGGGGTATGCCTTTCCCTGAGCCTTGCAGCTGAACCACAGGGGGTGCTGTGCCAAGGATGACTCCTTCAGTTCACTGGAGAAGCCTAAGCAGAAAATACCACTGTTTAATCATGCTCTTTCCTATACATGACACACCTGCTTCTTTCTGTGACTAATCCCCTTTTCTGTTGCTGAAATACCTGGTTATGAAGACAGTGTGGACACAGAGAGGCGGCTAACAGGCTACGGCACTTGCCACCAGTCCATAAACACAGGCAGTAATGGGAAGGCCGGTAAGAACAAATACACTCTCTTCAAAGAAGTGAACAAATACGTGCTCTTCAGTGCCAACATGATTCAGTTCCAGCTGCAAAACATTGGGCCTAACCCAAAGGCCAGCAAACTGAACAGAAGCTTCTCCAGCAAAAGGTGCCAATGGCAGCCTTAGCAAAGGTTTCGTTACAAGCCCCTGGGCCATCTCTCCACCAGTGGTGCCACTCACAAGCCCCACCGCCACCAAGGACAGTCACAAGAGCCCAGCCAAGCCACACAGGCTGAGGTTCTCTCGTACCACACTCTGCAGAGAGTCTCATTTATGAGTTAGGGTTAGCAGAACAAATCAAAGGAGCACCCATCTGCCTGAAAGCTTGCCACAGTCACAGAGAGACTGGGACTGACACAGCTTTGTGACAAATCATGACACCTAGATTTCTGTTACAAAGGAAAGAGGCATTTTGCAGCATTATTTATGGGTGGGATTCTTAAGAGCGCCTGAAGCCTTTTCAAGGAGGTCCCTCTGATCCCAGCTGACAGGAGCATTCATTAGTCCTCATCTGTTCATGTTCCATGTCAAATATCTTAAATCAAATCCTACCTTACTCATGCTCTGAGACAAGATTCTGACTTCAACATTCACATAAGCACATGTGAACATGACACACACAATACAACACAAAGACTAAAAAAGTTATACTCCAACTTGCTCTGCCTAATGAATGTGTGTATAAAAAGCTCTCTGACCAGACAGTTGAGACGATAAAAAAAGCACGCCTGACACACCACCAACAAAAAAAAAGCAGTCACAAAAGGAACACCATTATTTTTGCCTTTGGTTTCTTTTAGTATTGTTAAAATGTGCTTACACAGGTCTTTAAATATTTTTCTGATCTCCAGTTACTGTCTGTAGGCATCTCTCGGAAGATGAGAATTCTTTCCTCCCTGTCTCCACTAATATCCTATGTTAAAAAGTGGGGGTTTTAAGAAGTCAAGACTTAATATAAGATGTAGTTTATATGTCCAGAGTTGCAAGAAATTTCTTCCTTCTCTTAACAACAGTGAGTTCATTATGACACAGGTGTGCTGCTGAAATGGTGAAATTTCCAGCAGTTTCCACAGATTTCTCCTTAGTGGCACTGCTGTGCTGAAGCGTGGCCTGAACGAATAAACTCCTGTTGAAATGTTTGTAGACATTTACAAGGGAGACAGTGAGGGAAAGGGAAGTGGTTGTTCTCAGTCAAGGTTCTAGAAGAAATGTCAGCATCTGGAAGCCATCTCAGATGGAGTCTTTCCTGACAATCCCTCCAGAAAGGCTCTTTAATAATTAGACAACAGGGAAGCAGCTACCATCTCCCCAGGAGGAGGACAGATGACACCAGTGGAACAGCATGGTGAAGTATGAATTGCTGCTGCCCATCCCAAATGGGCCTCACAGGACTGCTAAGGAGGACCAGGCAGTGGCTCAACCCTTCAGCTTTACAAGGCAGTGTCTTCATTTTTCCAACAGGGCTCATTCCAGCCAGTGCCATGAATTGCAGCTTGCTTTTAATCAAAGGCAGAGGGAGGACCAGTAGCAACCTGGAGTCATCAACAGGTCAAGGCATATATTGAATGCCTGGTCAAGGATGCCCAGTGGGAGTGTTATTAGTGCAGAGACTTTTATTAGTGCTCTGCCTGTGTCTTTGCAGACTGAGCTGATGACAGTTGAGGCTGCAGTATGCAGGTCCAAGACTCCAGCAGAGGTCTCTCCCTTAGCTTTGCACTTGTCCAGGCTCTCACCAGGAGATCTTCCTACCATTGCAATCTTCATCTGAACACAGCTGTATAAATCCTGCTGTGAAAGAATACAAAGTGTCCCAGCAAAACAACAAGTCTCATAACTTAAAACACTGCTTTCACACTTTTGGTATGAATTTGGGTTTTTTTTAAAATGTGAACCTGGAAACAACAAACAACACCATGCTTTACCTCCCTCTTCCTGTTCCCTTTTGGATTTTAGGTAAAGCTACTTACTGCATCTAGTTTTAATTAGACTCTAAACTCTCCTAGACATGGATTGATTCTTAGGTATAGTGCCTTGCACAATAGCAGAGGGCCAATATAGATCAAGACTTCCAGATGTCACCATAACACAAATAAAACAGTATGTTCAGAAATGTCAGTGATTGCCCAGGTATGAAGTAGTTTTTAAGGGGTAAAAGGTCATTTGTATATGCATTTTCTTCACATACTTGAGTCAAGAAAGCTGCACTTCCACTTGTAAGCACCATAAAAGCAAAGGTATTACCTAAGAATTGTTTGAAGACTCAGGAGTGGCAAGGTACACATTCATAATTTTACAGCTGTCAATTAATGTTGTTGCTAATTAGGACGTATACAAACAACATAAATGAAAGACACTACAGCCTACATCAAACTTTAATAAGCTTTTGGAATCAAACTGTTTGGAAATGTAGCTTCCAAGTTCATATTTAATATACTATAATGTTTCAAGAGGGAACAATATTTTCTGCTCTAATTCTATTATGTAAAAATATGTTTTCTCTGCCAGTAAAACATATGGGACAGTTTTTCTGTTGTTAATAACTGAAGTCATGCAGTACAGATTTTCACATTTAGTATTCTGAAACTAAGCCCTTTTTGGTAAAAATCTTTGGCCAAAAATAATCCTAACAGAAGTGAAATTAATTGCTTTCCCATCATCTTCTTTAAGGATGAATTTACATACAGTATTCTTTTAATAGTCACTGAAATGCAACAGTCACGGGCGACAAACTTTCTTAGTGCAGATCCTCCACAGAAGTCAGTCAGTAACAACCTTGTAAGAGGAGAGGCTGCAGTAAGGAAGATGCAAGCTTATTCTTCTCAACCTAAACAGAACAAAGCAGTACTCTCATTCAGTTGAACCTAAATGCAAATTTCTGTTTCATCATTCCGTAAATGCCTCGGTCCTCCAAAATGCTATTCATGCACATGATTTTTTTCAAGTTGTAGAAATTCCACCTGAACTTTAACTAGTCTCCTCTGAGTAAATAGGTTTAAGCATCAGCTTAAGCTTTTGTGGAATTCAAACCTAAATCAGAAGCAAGTAGGTTTTAAAGAGAAAGAGGAGCTCCATCTCTAAGTTTGCATCTGGGCAGGACTGGGAGGCCTGCAAGAATTGAAAAAAAGAAAATCAGACCTCTTATTTATTAGGAATAAAGGTGTCTCGTTTTAGGATGTAAAGAAAAAAAATCCCAGCTCCTACTACTTAATAAATCTTAGCAAGTGGTTTTCTCCTAAAGAACATCTTACAAATACGAAAGCCAAAGACACTTTTCTAGCCTTATAATGTTTTTCATAGCACATTTCCTAATACTGCATGCCGTAAGAGTGAAGAAACTATGGGAAAAACTTGCTGCATAGCTTCTGTGCCATTGCCAAACTGCCTCTCACCATGCTAACTCTGAAGGGTTTACTGCAACAGCAGATAACCTCTGAAACAAACCAACTGTTGTAGCTTTTGCTTGACAATAGAAGAGAATCAGAAAGAGTTCAAAGCTACTGCCAAATACCCGAAGTATGGGAGCAAGTTAACTAGCAAGCACCATCCCTGTTTTGGGCCCTCCTGACTTGGTGGGCAAAGAAATTGCATTTTATTTTGCACGACACCCTGCAATTCTGGCATGTTCAGCATGAACCCACTTAATACGGCATGGGAGACGCAGAGCACTGGCAGTGATACAGAAAGGGGAACCCTAACCAAAGTGATGCATCTCGAACACCAACAAAAAGCAAGATGCAGAAGCAATCCTCCATTTTCAGGACATCTGAAATGGCCAGCATTGGTTTTATTTCTTTACCAGAGAAGTGTTGATGTTTCAATCCTCCCAGCCCCAACTAGACCCATCTGTGGTTATTATGGTCTGCTTATGCGCTTCACTTTCAAGAGCTAAGCTGAAAGATGTTTCAAATGAGAATTTACCAGCATCGACTATACAACTTGGGGATCCCCAACCACGTGCAAAGCGGTAGACTACTCAACAAGTGGGAGAGGGAACATTCTATCTCTGATCCTACCATGTGAGGAATTTGGGTAACAGGCACTCCTCCATGAAGGAAGGGGATGGGGATGGCTCCGCAGTGACTACCTACACATCCTTCACTTTCATGGGCACTCTGACACCAAACCAGAGAGTGGGTGCCACCATGTTCCTGCCTTGACTGTCCTAGCAGGGATCCCTGCAACCCTCTGGCTTCCCTGCTGCACAAGCACACACACATGCACACACTGGATAGCAACTCAACCCAACTCTACCCATTTCTCCCCTGCCCCTGGACAGGCAGGACCTCCATCAGGGGTGCTGCCCTTCAGCCTAGCTGCTCCTCTGCCGCAAGCAACCTCCACCGCAGCCTCTGCTGAGGATCTCCAGAAATAAGTTAAAGATGAAGCCCAGCCTGCAGGCCCCCTGTCACTCCTTTCCAGGTCGCAGAGCTCCCTGCCAGCTTGCATAATGTATTCTATTCAAACATATTCTATTCAAATTAGATCTCTTGGTGCTTTTTCCTCCCATACTAGTGCTGCCCCAACTTCACACACTCTGCAAGAAGCCAGAGCATGGTGGCCATTTATTAAAAGAGAATTGCAGTGTCTTGCATTCTGTTTTGCAAGACCACACAGTTAATTTAACTTAGCTTGAAGGGCAACCAGTTGAGCCCTTCTTCAAAAGAATAGCACAAATACAAAATAATTTTATCACTCATTTCTTTATCCAGCAAAGCCTTTGGTTTTGCATCCAACCTTCCAGCTGTCACGCTGAAAAAATTAACCTTATTTCTCAGTGTTGCAAAGTTGTCACAAGTGATTATCTGCCCAGACCAGACTTGACAACATGATGACTAAAGAGCTGACAGGCTCTCAGAGTTAACAAAGCCGGACCTGACCCTCAACCAACTCTCAACCAGCATCTTCTGGTCCAAGCAGTATCCAAAACCTGCTGTTACAAAACTCGAAACCTCATTTAGAAAAAAGGCAGTGCTGAGTTTATTGGCCTCACACAACATAAGCAAACAGGGCTGCAACAACCTGAGAGTCCCCCTGCAGCACTCACTTGCCCTTCAAAGCAAGGAACTACCCTTAAAAAAAAGGGAAAAGAAAAAGCAGCAGATGAAGCATATTCATGGTTTTGGGAACAAGTTAAGAAACCAAAAACTTTGTTAGAGAGCTGGTGGAGAAAGGATTCATCTTTCGACTCTCTCCCCTTAAACAATCCACAGAAATCTGTCTGCTGAAAGGGAATATGAATGGGAAAAAATCCGACTAGTGAGTCAACAACTGCGTCTCAAATGCCTGGGGATTTCTGTCAGCTGGCCAAATAGGGCGCTCTGGCTTGTTTTCAGTCTTCCTGCTTCCCATTACCTGTGATCAAAACATTCTATATTGGTACAGGACAAAACTCAGCACATCAGGGAAAACCAGGGGTTGACAGCGTCAGCAGGCAAGTGAGTGTGCACTCTCCTCTGGGGTAACAAATAGGGAATGTGCCTTGGTATTTTAATCTGTGGAGCTCATTTAAGCACCAGAAGTGGGACAAAACCTATTTGAACAGTGTGCCCTCAAGGCAGAACATGGCTCCAGTTGCCATAGAGAGCCCCTGGTGCAACCAACACTCATTTCAAGTGCTTTTCTATCTTTTTCCTGGGTCATTTTAGGAAAAGCTGTAGGTATGTTGGCTTACTGCAACCTGCTGAAGTGAGTCCCCCCGTGCAGTAGCAGGTGCCACCCGGGGATCTGCCCCAGGACCCTGTTCAAGGACTTGGAGCGAGGGAGCCCTTGCCAGGGTTGTGAGCCATCAGCCTTCCTCAGGGACTTGATAAATAAAGGAAAAACAGACGAAAGAAGGGAAAAGCAGCTGTTTGGAAATGAACTGTAAAAACATCTGTAGCACACCACCGACAGTCTCTGGCTGCTGCCACGGAGGGTTTTAAAGGGCCACGATGTTGCAGCGGAGGACTGGCACTTTGCAGCAACCCCAACTAGATGCGCACTGGCTCTGAATGGCACCCCAAAGCACAACAAATAAAACTGGAGGAAACCTGAGTTGTGTTACCACAGCAAGACCTCTGCTTTTGGGGCCAGGCAAAAGAAGGAAAGAGGAACAAAACTTTAAATAAGGAGAAGTCCTTAATAACACTGTACTGCAACTCCGACAGCCCTTCACAGGTGATGCTCTTTTTGGCGAGTGGCATCAAGGGGAGGTTTAAACAGGGATTTGTGACATCTAAATTTAGTCCTGGAAGGCCAGCAGCAGCACTACTGGAAGTGGTTAGTTCACACACAGACGAACTCCGTCACTGCCTGCACTTGACTAGCTGACAACATACCAAAGGAACATTAAAAGCAATCTATTTGGCTTCAGTGCGTATCATTCCAACACAATTTTATGCATTTGCTTCAGACTTAGCAGGAAGGGGGAGGGGAAGGGAAGAAGGTTCAAGGGTCTAAGTAGCTCAATTTATTTTTCAGTAACTAAGTTACCGGAGACTCATAGGGAGATTGTATTTATTTTCTGAAGGAGGCTCCAAGTTGGCAGAGAAGTCCTTGGAAGTACATATTTCTTCACGTTCTCTTGATCTCAGTGTGTGGAGATTCACTTAACAGCTGTTTTATGTGCAAATGTTTTTTCAGGCATGTCCTCCCCAACCATAAACAGATTTTTAAAGGAAACCCTCTTAAAAGAAGTTAAGAGACAACAAATCTCTGAGCTTCTTCTCACCCAGACCTGGAGATGAGATGTGAGCAAAGCCCAG
>NW_009933023.1:0-20136 GCF_000696875.1 Nestor notabilis
GGTGTGCACCGCGCCCGGAGATGGCAGCGTCAAGCAGCAGTTGCCTCCAGCCTTTTATTCCTTGATGTGATTTCTCCTGTGGTTGTTGTACTCATTTTATTGCTGTGGGAGGGACAATCAAAGCACAAGGTTAAGGAGCCTTTGCTTAAAACCAGTGAGTACTTCGTCTTAGTTCTAGATCGCTGCTGAAACTGCTGCTTTTCCCCCATCAGATTGTGTTTTGTCTCCACTGTTACTGCATCTGACTGATGAGACCAGTTCAAATCTAGCGTTAATAGTCGTGGAACTGCGAGCTCAGCTCCTCTAAGTTCTGCCTTGCAGGTAGAGCTGTTGGTATTACTTTTCCAGTTAGTCTTCAGTAAGAAATGCGGGATCAGGGATTTCTGGTGTCAGGTGTTGCAGAGAAGAATATCAACAAATGCATCAGCTGTAAGAAGTTACCCTTAAAATCAGTCAGTCAAAACGATCCTCTTTGGCTGCTTTTTTTCCCAATTTTTTTCTGCACTGGGTGTGCCTTTACATTTATACAAACTTATTCCAGAAGGAGAAGGCTTATTTTCCACTGGGGAAGAGTTTTCCTACTTTTCTTAACGTGGATTTTCTAATGCAAAATACCTGAACTGTGGTAACAAACATTAAATGTGTCAGACAAGCTGTAATATCACATGCCCATCCTTTCGAGTTTTGTCCTCCAAAGTAGTTGTAACAGTCACGTGTAGTAGAAAATCCAGGGTTTGCTGCTGTGTAAACACGTTGCAGAAATACTCACTGGTGGCTACTAGAGATGTCTCTTTATGTACTACACATCTCTGAAAGAGCTTTCGAAGAAGTCACAAGTGCTCGGGGAAGTCTTTCCCTTTGTGATTGTTCAGTGCTGACGTGGCTTCACCCCTTGGATTCCCTTTCAGAAAGGGACCTGTCACTAAAGCAACGTTTGCTCATCATCAGAACAGCAATAAAGCTCCCGGGAGCTCCTTTTGCAATGTCAGAATGTGTAGTTAGGTGTAATACTGCTCCTGGGGTTTAGCGATTCCAAGTAATGGATTTGTTTTCATAACTTCTTTGAGTTGAAGTTTGTTTCTGACACAGGGATGACTTTCATGAACATTCTCCAAAGGTCACGCAGCGGGTACTAGTCAAAGACATTTCTAAATGCTTTGGATATAGTTTAGATTTTATGCTGTTAAACCTAAGATTCCAATGTGTTTCAGATCCAATGGCTGTCCCACCAGCATACAGTGACTTGGGAAAGTCTGCCAGAGATGTGTTCAACAAGGGGTATGGTAAGTAACATGGCTGTGGTGGGAACTCAGCAGAGGCCCAGAGCATCGAGCCCCTTCTGATTTGAACTTTAGAGGTGTATCATGACAGTGCTTCAGTAGGCGGAGAGTTAGAGGGGAAGGTGATGAGTTTGACCTGAAGATGCACTCCAGAAGTCTCTGAAGAACCTTTTTTACCTTCCACTTTTTGTACTTGGAGACACTAAATCAGTTCAACTCATGCAGGTCACCACAGGAGACCGTATGTGCCACCAAACAGGTTTGAGGTAGTGATCTGTATGTTAATCAGAGCAGACTGTTGTCTCGGTGACAGTGGAAATAATTGCACAGTGTTTGCATTCCTGTTCAAAGAACTTACGTGGAGGAATTCTGATGTTAGTCCCTTTCTAGGAGCAATACATTGACGTTTTTATCTGTGCTCTTCTATTTGCAGGATTTGGAATGGTCAAGTTAGAGTTCAAGACCAAGTCTTCCAGCGGGGTGGTAAGTACTGGAGGCTTCCAACATCATCAGCATTGCAACGGAAGGACAAATGCCTGACCGGGTTGGTGGTAGTAACTTGCTAGCAGGTGTGGCTTCTCTCTTTCAGTTCTCATTTTAAAACCTGTAGCTGACTGAGATGCTTTTGTATTGGTGTGGAACTGATGGAGTGGTACTTCTTTCCCTGCAGCATGCATTTTGTTGTGAGCAGGTTGTTTGCTTCCCCGTTCCCATTGCCACGTCCCAAACATCAGAGTTTCTTCACCCTCAGTAGCTCTCATTTCTGCTTCTGAATGCAGTTGAGTTTCTCTGCAGATGTTGGGTTTTATTAGGATTTTGAGTCCAGGCTGACCTTTTATCCGAAAGGGACAAATAAGAGCCATGATTTAACTTAACTTAATTTTCACTCATCTCCACTGTGCTTACAGTACACGAGACTTAATGAAAACTAAACAGTTCTTCTGCTGTACCCCTTAAGCAGAATTTGAGAGCATTTTATAGACATTAATTAAGATTTAGCACTTAAGGTAACTAGAAAATACTATGAACCCCACTGTAATGATGGAGAAGAGGAGCTTCCTCAGGATTTCACAAGAGGGCTGGCAAAACCAGGAATGGATTTCTTAATTTTGGTCTTCATACACTGTTCACTAGATAAGGTTATTCTTACACCGAGTCACACATCTGTGTGTGCTACCACTTGATGCTGTTGTGGCTGATAAGCTGTGCTGCTTTTCAGCCTACTTCGTAACCTAATTTGCCTTAGCTCCCTCCTTCTCTTGCATTCTTATTATGGGAATGGTGCAAGTGATTCCTTTTGTATTACTGTACTCTGTCTCAATTGAGCTTTTGATGGATTGCTTGCACCAGGAACGTGTAGGCACGAAGAACTATGTAGTCTTTATACTGTGACTGCTACCAGTTACTGACATGTCATGATATGCATAGTTTTCCTGGCTGGAAGTTTTTATTCTCAAATAATATGATGATGGTTAATTATGCTGTCTTCTAATGTGACAGAACACCAACAACTGTATTAAGTTCTAAAATGGGCTTTTTCTTTTCCATGCAACCTTCCTGTTGGATGTTTATCCAGCTGGTAAGAATAGTGACTGTTTTGGCATGTTGGTTCTTTATTGCTTTGTCTAGCAAAGTTTTCTGTGGTGCATGTTATTGTTCATAAGCTGTTCCATTGTTTTTAGTCATGTTATAATCCATGTCATTAAGTTTGACTGTGTTGATAGCTCTTAATCTGCTGTATGATCTCCACGTACGTAAAGCAATTTGCAATCTTTGTCCAATAGTCCACAAAAAGAACACTGTAAAAACCAGCAGGAGGCAGAAGAAGATAGAGAAGAGTATTGATACTATTGCTGTTGCTTCAGGTTTTGTGCTTGTTAGTGTTTCTAGTGGGCATTCTGCTGCAGCAAAATGGGGTTTGGGGGCTGGAGGTGAGGTTAGCAACAAGACATGAGATCTCATTTCTATTTGGGCACTAATAGTGCCTCTGCTTGTTATGATACAGAAATATTTTGGCTGGTTTTCCTGCAGACTTGATAGAAAACAGAGGTGTAGTGTCTATTGATCATAATTGTTTCATAGATTGCAAGTGGTTTGGCCTAGTAAGTGTGTGGTGTTCCTGAGGATGCCAGCCAGCATATCCTAGAAGGCTTTAGACTGCTGGCAGCAGATGATGACTGTGTGCCTTCTGCTTCCAGAAGCAGATCCAGTTCTGACACTTGGCCAACAGCATAGAACAGCATGAAAGACATATTATAGCAAATTCAAAGTTGTTGGTTCAATTGCACTAGTCAGCGAAGGACAAGCCTGATGGAGAGGTGTCAAGATGCCCCTGGTTCAGGTTATTTGCTAATCCTATGAAGGAGAAAAGGTCACAGTTTTAAGGTGCTTTACAAAGGGGTGAAGCTTCTGAAGTGTAGTTGCTGGCTGAGGTGATAACAGGGAAGTTGGGCTGGGGACAAAGGCACTAAAGTCATCAACGTGCTATACGAAGAGCCTAAGTGACAAGAGAGAGTATAAAGGGTAGAGGAAACAACAACGTTAGGGCTTAGTAGTGAAAAGCATCAATGACCATTCTCCAGAGAACATTTCACTGCTGAATGGTGGAAAAAGGAAGGAATACATGAGATACTTGGAAAAAATGAGAGAAACCCCAGTTTTGGTTTGCTATTCATCTAGCAGTTAAGTTGGATGCAGGATTGTTTTTCTTAAGGGAGAGTCATTCCCAGAAGGACTGTAGAAGGTGCTAATTCAGGCACCACTGGGACAGTGCTGATAAGATGATAAAGGAAATTTGCCAAGATTTTGAGGAAATAATCCAAAAATACAAGCAGCTTTGTATCCCAAACAAGGGTCTTTTTGTATCTGGGTATGGATTCACATGAAGGTACAGAGCAAGTTCTTGGATGCTGATATAACTATTGCTGCAGAAAAGTGGAGGTTTTTGGCGTGCAGGAGGTTGGTGGATAAGTTAGGGGGAAAAAAGTGGTAAAAACGATAGAGGGGGAGCAGGTAATCAAATAATGGTGCAGCTGAAATGTAAGTGAAAATAGCAGGTTTGTGTGGTTTAACGGGCACCAGGACCCACGTCTTTGTGTAATAGTGCTTTTTTCAACCTAAACAAGGTCCAGGGCTCTGTCAGTGCACCTCAATAATAGAAATATCCAGAACAGAGATGCCAAAAGGAGTAGCATTTTGTGATGTAAAAATGACTGGGTTTGGTGGGGAGAGAGGAGGAGGATTTTGAGGGATCTGTTAAGGGGTAGCGAGTCTGAGTGCTGGCACTTGACAAGGGGAAAAACTGAACGTAATTAAATATGAGTGCTGAAACTCATGTTCTGCTCTTGGCAGGAATTCACTGCAACTGGTTCTTCCAACACAGACACAGGCAAGGCTTCAGGCAGTCTAGAGACCAAATACAAGCTCAAGGACTATGGACTTATATTCACACAGAAGTGGAACACAGACAACACATTGGGAACAGAAGTTTCCATGGAGGATCAGGTAAGAGGAAGTAGGTACTCTGAAAATGTTTCTGCAGCTGGTATGAGAAAGATTGAGCAGAGAACACTGAGTGGTTTTAGTTGCACAGAACTAGCGGGAATACTAAGAGAAGTTATTTATATGTGCAGAATGCACAGACTAGGGGCAGGGGGGTGCAGGCATTCATTGTGCTGCTATGTAATGATCCAAAGATAGTTACTGCAGCTACTGGCATGCGAAATCAGGTGGCTGGTGGAAATAACATCACTATCATCCACTCCAAATACGAGTTTTTGTTTCAAGATGCATGCTAGCTATGTAGAACTGTCACTGCTGCAGTCATGCAGGGAAATCAAAAGAGGGGTCTCATAGTTGAAATGTTTAATAGGTAAGGACTTGAGTTTGGCTGCCTTGAATATATTTTGTGAGGTTGAAGAGAAAGTTAATGGTTTGCAGCTTGTCAGTGCTTCCACAAAGGGTTGCTGGCATATAGCACTCTCAAAACACAGTTCCTTTTCAGATAGCTTTATGCTTCTCACTTAGTGCCTGAAGCATAAGGTAATGGTGCCAAAACCAGTTTCTCAGTCTTTTTGTTCTCAACACTGGATTTGAAATCTTCCTGCAGTAACAGCTACACACAGTGTGCTGTGTTACAGGCCCCACTGTGGGGAGAAAATGCAGCTTTTAATCTCTTATCATACAGCACCTTTAGGTGTTTGTTGTAAAACATGGGAGACGTCATGGTCGTGTTTGTCCTCTCTTTAGACAGTAAGTAGAGCTCTAGCAATGGACTGTAACAACTGATGTTTCAGCAGTTTTGAGCAGACCTGTTTCTCTTTGCAGCTGATTGAAGGATTGAAGGTGGCTGTTGACACCACGTTTGTACCAAACACAGGGTGAGTATTTTTTGTTACCTTTGTCTAAGGAGTACTACAATTTCCTGTGACTTTTAATTAGAAATGCTTATTCTGGTCATTGTGTGAATGCTCCCAATCTGCTGCAGAATATTCTGCAGGCACTGTAGAGTATTTTGAAGGGAATGGTTAATACCAGGCTCAGAAGGACAAGGGCTGCTAAAAATGATTCTTCAGCTTTTTGGCCAGGGGAGAACTGAGCAGACAAAAAGTCACTGAAGGGAAGAAAGACCAACTATTGTTGTGGGATGTCATGGATGCTCCTCAGATAAACTGATGATGCCCTAACACACTGCTCTCACTGGTGAAGACAGTTTGAAACCTCAGGGGTTTTCAGAGCATTAAGCAAAAACTTTTGTCTCTTTTGCTGCTTGAGAATTTTAAGGATTTTGAGATGGTGGAGGAAATAGTGGCACCAAGTACATGTACATAATACCAGTGCTACTCTTATCCCATGCCTTCTTCAGCAGCTGTTAAGTTTTGAGTAGGCATTAGTGTCATTTAATTGAGTGGCTTTAAGGGACATACATATGTGAATAAAACCACATACTCCTATGCTACCAGGGCTAAACCAGCATGTTTCTCTCTGCAGGAAGAAGGGTGGAAAGTTGAAGACCTCCTACAAGAGAGATTATATAAATCTAGGCTGCAACATAGACATTGATCTCTCTGGACCAACCATCTATGGCTGGGCAGTGTTGGGCTATGAAGGCTGGCTTGCTGGCTACCAGATGGCCTTTGATACAGCCAAATCTAAGCTTTCACAAAATAACTTTGCCTTGGGATATAGGGCAGGAGACTTTCAGCTGCACACTAACGTGTAAGTATTATCTGAGCCTAGAAAAACATCATCAGAGGAGCCAAACTAGATGAATGGTGAGCATTAATGGAGTTAAGTGAAAGGTGGGTGGATAGAAGGGGATCCTGAATTGTTTTAAGTCATTTCTATTTGGTGTTTTCATCTTCAATACAACTAGAGCAAGGGTAACTCTTGGCTGGCTTCTGAGAGCATCTTTCAGGGCAATTTTGGGTTTTGTGTACGTAAGATAAGTGGCACTTTATAATGTTAATTTGGAATGAAAATCTGTCAACTTTTACTTCTATTTTGGTGCTAGATAAAAGAGCCTTCAGTTAAGCTACTGTACTTTCCCCTGCTCCCCACCAGCCAGAAATGCCTGAGGTAGAGGTGTGTGTTGTGCTCGAGTTTCCTGCAGTCATTGCAGTGTACCTCTAGACTTGGCACTTAGATGCTCTTGAGAGCTGTTGAAGATGGGGTACTTAAACAACTGCAGTGCACTAACATTCTTTTCAGTCTCATCATTCCCAAACAAGTGATCTGGCATTTGGGTGGGGTTTTTTTGTCAGAATCTCAAACTGTTGGAAAGTTTTGTTCCATTCTGCAAAAAAAACATGAGCAGGAGCCTGCCAGGTCCATGTAGGAAAAGGATGAGCATAGGTCCAGGGAAGTATTTGAGCTCTTGGTTAATTTTAAGAGAGATGATTGTGAAGTGTTGACACACTTGCATCTATTACAAACAGGAATGATGGCACCGAGTTTGGTGGGTCTATTTATCAGAAGGTTAATGATAAGGTTGAGACATCAGTCAATCTTGCATGGACTGCTGGCAGTAACAACACACGTTTTGGTATTGCTTCTAAGTACCAGCTGGATGAGAAGACTTCCCTTGTGGTAAGAGTTTTGTTACAGGAACAAGTATTTCAAACGTTTGGCATGAAGTAGTTGCATTAAATAGAAAGCAGGGTACATGTTTCAAATTTAAATCAGGTTTCAGAGGTCATATTCAAGATGATGGGAAACCAGTTCTAAAGCATGGTTTTGTTCATGGTGAAATAGTCACCAGTCTGACTAGTGTGCTTGGAGCCTGTGCCAGATGTGTTTTCTAAAGGTAATAAGAGGATGCAGCATTTAAATAGTGCCAGTGACTCTTCAGTAATTGTGTGTATGTGATGCCATTAGGGCCACTTCAAACCCAAAAATTAGTTCCAGGACAATTCAGCCAGAAATTAAAGGTGGGAAATGCTGCTGTAAACTGCTCAAAACCTGGGTAATGTGAAAATGGGTTTGTGTATTCATATGCTCATTAATGTTCATTGCTCATTAAAAAGCAATCGCTACTAAGAGGAGTCTGAACAAGATGGATTTCATTAGCTATCCAGGGACTAGTAACTAGCTTCTTTCAGGCTCTGAAGAGATAGTGAAGGACAGGCATAATGGGTCACAATTTGAGGAGAGGACTGGAACTGTTGCTTAAGCTGGAAACTCGTGAGGAGAAAAGGAGAACATTGGAATACACCTCTGCTAGAGGTTAGGCTACACATAGCTGAAAGAGTTAATGCATAAGCTCGGGGCACTGGGGCAATTCTGTCTGGATGTTGATACACAGTGTGTAAAATACCATGGTTTCTCTCTTCCCTGCAGGCTAAAGTGAATAATGCCAGCCTGATTGGAATTGGTTACTCTCATGCCCTCCGACCTGGTAAGTAAGTCTAACTGGCAGCAGAAAATAGTATTAGTGTTACACTGTGGGTTATTTTACTGTCATGTCTAGCATAGAAAGATAAATTACTAGAAACCTTACCAAGGCTCACAGAAGTAAAGGATGTGCATGTACAGAAGTTCTGTAGCAACTAACATGCATTAGCGAGCCTCAAGTACTTGAGGGGTACCAGTGTATGAAGGGTGTCATTACTTGCTTTCTCAGGCATAAAGCTGACCCTCTCGGGCTTGATTGACGGCAAGAATTTCAGTGCTGGAGGTCACAAAATTGGGCTGGGATTTGAGCTGGAAGCTTAATGCAGCTTTAAGTGAAGGTACAGGTGGTGCTCTGAAGGATAAAGGAGAAGTGTACCCACTATATTTCGGCCTTAATATTACTCTGAAATTCCAAGAAGTGTGAACTTTCTACTCTTCCAAAGAATCATTTCAGCCCAACACTGAAGCCCAGAGACTGCCAGCACATCAAAGGAAGATACTTGAAGGCATGCATGGAAGTTGTGATGTTTGTGCCACATTTCACTTCGATTTCCCACGTGTTCCTAAAACCAGAAGAAAATCCCACCTCTCCCCATTATTGTATTGCATCCTGCATGTCTCACACTTCACCACCTTTTATAAAAGGTGGGCTCAGTGCTGTAGCAGCAACTTGGATTTACATCAGAATGAAATAAAGTGGTCCCAGTTAGAACATAATCTTGGGGTGTGTCCTGTCTCTCAGTAAGCACAAAAAGTATGTGCATCCAGCTCTGCTTCTTTCCTTTGGTGCAACTTTAGGCATGGTTAATAGGTAACCTGCAACTGCTTGCTTAAGCTGTGTGTACACTGAAGATTTCCTTCTCTGTGGTCTCTGGGGTAACACCCTTCCACCACTCATGGTTTAGAAACCTGCACAGTGAAAGCAGCTTTTTCATCAAAATATTATTGAGGGTATCAAAAAGAGCAAACCAAAAGTTTACATGTTTTAGATCATTTCGTTCCCATATAGGAAACAAGTATCAGGTAAGTACAACCATTACACTTAAGGAAAAAAGTGCAAATCAGCAAAGTTAAGAAATAAAGTTCACAGTTCAAGTATATTGGGAAGGTGACATCTACCAGTGACTGTGCAAGCTGACTGCACGCAGTGTCCGTTGTTCATCAGAAAGCCTAAAAGGCAGCAAAACAACCACATGTGATGCTTAAGGGAAGATATATCAGGACAAAGAAGAATACCTGCTGTCTTAAGGCACGATTCAGAACTTTTTCCAAGCACTTAGAACAGGTGTTTCCTACTGTGTCTTTGTGGAAAAGTGTCCAAGCAGTGGTTACTAAAAACTAGGCCACGTGTATCACATAAGCAGTAGGTGAAAGTAGGAAGGATTTGAACTTCCCTTCTCAGAGGCAGCAGCTTTTCACAGTTGCCTTCCTGAAGTAGCCTGTCTTCAAAGGCAGCCGAAGTGATTTTACATCTGGGTTTGTTCTGGACTGTTTGTTTCTTCTACCTCAAGCTGCAGCCAGCTCCAATCTAGAGCCTAAAGAACAAACGGAACTACAATGTTACACACAGTTGAGATTTCTCCAGAATAAAAGGGAAGTCATTTACAAGATTTAAAACTTATACTGGGAATAAGTTGGTCAGTACAGCTGCATGATGAGCCATGAGACAGCTGTAAAGGAAACCTTTAAGCTCCTTATTTTCTCTAATATTTTGCTTTCTTTTTAACATTCTGCTTCATTTAATAAGCATCCCTGCCCACCAGCGTATTGCCACCACCAGACCAGCCCCATTTTAAGGTGTTTGTCACACCTTAGGTCCCCAGCACGTGGCTCCCCATCTCAGCAAGCAGGGAATATGTCAGTCAGTTCAAGTGGGCAAGTGGATGCTTTCTGTTTCCCACACCAACTACTTTCTCCTTGTCCAAAAGAAGTAACATACAGATTTCTAATAGCTGTATTATGTATTACAAGCAGAAGTGTGAAACCATGAGCTTCCCCAGTCCATTTACAGAAGAATATCAGATACGTTACCATGAAGCTCTGCTCCTGATCCTTCATTGTGTCGTGCATCACATTTTCTAGTTGGCTACAGAGTTTCTGTGATTCCAGCAGTAGTTCCTCACTGAAAGGGACAATTACCACACAGTTATTTTCCATGGCACTTCTGTTTGAAGACATACTGCCTCTACCTTTTAAGAAACCTTTCTAGCAGGTATGCTGCAGAGCCACTGAAGAATATTAACCTTTATCAATCAGCTCATAAGCTAGTAATTCATATGGCAACTGGGAAAGTCAGTGGCATCTCCGTATGTTCTGGGGCAGGGGAAAGGAAGCATGTTCCAAGCTGGAGTTGGGTTCTTGCTATCCAGTCACTGTTATTAGAAAGTTACAGAACAGCCTATAAAGGATAACGTACAAATAAACAAACCAAAGCCTGTCATTCCAAATGGGGACCCTGTTCACTTAAGCAAACCAGAGCTGCACATGCTTGGTTATAGCAGTGTCTCCTTTATGATACAGCTCAGCTGCTGTCACCTTACATGATGATGCTTCAACAATCGCCGTTGGCAGTGTACTTCAAGTGAGCCCAACCATTCCAGATAAAATGAGCCCTTTATTATTGAGGTAGGGGGAAATAAAGCTATAAATCATTCCCCATTTTTCATAAGGAAGATTCAGAACCCCCCAGGGAGCCCAGCTATAGGCAGAAAAGACTGCTGACAATAAAAGCTGAACACAAAGTGTAAATGGGAGAAAGCTTGTGTGTCATTTCACAAAGGGGGAGCCCCAGCTTTGCAATGCTGGCATTAGCAACTACAGAGCTCCACGCTGCCTCACCTTTTCCTGACAGATTCTGATAAGTTGTAGGTTCCAGAAGGGACTTGCAGCAGCAGGTGACCAGGACTACCAGGACGTGATGTGTTCATGCTCTCTGGACTGCCAGTAACAGGACCACGTACTTTACTCTGAAGAAAACACAGGAGATTCACATTGCAATTATTACCACTAAATTCCAGCAGCCAGGAGTATGAGACAGCCTGGAACTTGGCTTTAATGCTAATTCAAAGTAACAGAAGAGAACTACGCTAAAGGTACTACTAATGTCAGTAACCTGTACTACAAACCAGATGAAACTGGAGGCTTCATTTGACTTACACAAGCAATTTTCAGCAAGTTCCACAGCTCTTTCTGGCGTTTCTCCTGAAGCCGAACAACTGTTTCCTCATCTTCATTCATGAGATTCATCACTTTCTCCACTCTGGGGAACAACTCCAGTGCCTTCTGCTTGCAAACTACAGTTTTACTAGCACAAAAATAAACCAGATCACACATGAGCAACCGCAGTAAGGGAACATTCCTGAAGTGTCGTCTTTCCTGTAATGCTGAGATCTCATTAGCTGTACACACACTGGGTTTTAAACCTCCAGAACAGAACCTCTTGCTGAAAGAGAAAATGCTTTCTCCTAACCCTCAATGAAAGCTGATGCTACAAAGCTCACCTCAGCTGAGCATAAATGACTCGGACTTTCTTCTCAAAGCTCTGGATTGCCTGTAGGAGCAGTCGTACTATTTCTTGGCTGTCACCGCTTGTCCTCTGATCTAGAATGAGAGTCAGGGTATTATACAGAAAGGTTGGCTTATAGGACAGAGTGAGAAGATTCATAGTGACTTGTTTGCACAGTTTCTTCAATCCCAAAACATCCCAAGTTCAGGGCATGCAAGTTTGAGGGGAATGAATTGCACTGGATTTTAGCCACCTTCTTCAGAATGATGAGGATTGGAAAGCAGAGGTCGTAGGCTGGGTCTAATGCCCAAAGGGTCTAATGTTCCCAAAGGAACAGCTATGCCTCTCATCTTTCCTACACAGAAGCAGCAGCATATGCTTGCAGCAATAGCTTGCTCTGAGAAGTGCTCCAGAGGAGTTTCAAGAGCTCAGAAGGTGCCAAGAAAGCAATGCTGACCTAGTTTAAAACTGACTTCCTGACTCCCCTTCTCCAAAACAAGGGGAGGCCAGTAGAGTCCATGTGCAGCTAGCACACAGGCAGGCCTACAGTGCAGAGAAAGTTCTCAGTGCTCAATACTGTATCTCCAAAGTTACTATCCACACAAAGCAAGCTGACCTTGAGCTAAAATGACTTTTACCTCTTGGCTTCTCTCTCAATCTCCGGTACAGCTCTCTGGCTTGTTCTTCTCTAGACGAAAAAAGCACAAGAACACACAGGACTTCTCTAGAACCTAAATTACAAACCAGTAGTTCAAGAACTCAAATCTTTTCTATACCCGTCTGCCATGTCAGACTGATGACAGGTAAGGAGTCAAAAGCTGTCTTCTAGTGTCAAAGTCCACCCAGTCCCCCCCCAGTTTGGGCTGCAGAGACAGCACTTTCATTGTCTTGCAGTGAGTAAGCTTAGCTAGCAATACTTGTGCATCTTAAGTTCAAGGTAGTTCAACTCACAAATCCTCCAGTGTTCCTCCTTGTTTACGACCTAGTGGGCTTCTCTGCAGGTCCACAATGTCTGTCTGCAGGGCCATCATCTTCTTCACTAGCTGATCCACATCATCCTCCTGGAAGCAGGGCAGAACATAAGCAATGGGACAGTTTTATCCTAAGAGACATTACCACTCACACTGGCTCTTCCTTTCTTGTGTGCACGACTAAACACTCCTCCCATTCATCACTGCTTTTCCCTTTTTCTCTCAGCACACAACCACTTCCAATCCTGGCACCCCAAGTTCTGGCTTTTCACTTGAACTCGTACCCATGCAGAAGCTGCTGCTTGCAGACAGTCATTCTGCCCTCTGCCTCCTCCCAGTAGAGGAGGACCAAGTGCTGGAAAAGAATAAAAGTATCAACTAGTCACCTCCCATTCCTCATCTGGGAGCGACAGCCCTTGGCCCTACTCACAGGGCCTTGTGTCAGAAGGCTGGATGCTTTGGATGCTACCAAGAAAGGGAAATTATTGCCTTTTCAAAACTCAAGGCTGATGCTTACAAGGCTTGTGTTAAACCCTCTAACTGTTCACTTTCCCATTCAGTTTAACCTGTTCTACATCTCTTTCAGCCATCCTGGCTCCAGCGTTGGGTTAGCAGGACAGCCAAGTGCAACTGCTCCTCTCACATTCCCTAAGACCTCCCTTTTTCCCCTAAGCCTTACAAATACAGCGAGTGTAAGTACTGCCAATGAACAAATATGGTGCCACCTAAACCAAGGCAACATGACATCTGGAACCAGCCCAGACACAAAGAGTTTCTATTTAAGGGAGGACAATAAAGAAAGAAAGGATAAGCTGTTAGATTTAAAAACATACCCGCCCACAGAGTTCCACAGCTTGCTCCATCTCCTTCCAGGCAAACAGCAGCTTCTCAGAAGCTAAGGAAGGAAAGAAAAGTGATTGCTTTTGTCAGGTTCATACAGGAGAAAGGTAGATACTTTGTGGGGATAAAAGGCATAAAAAGAGCTCTGTTTGTCAGATGCTGTACTCACTAATTCCAAATTCAATCTGCTCTTTATACTTCTCCAGATCGATCTGAATGCTTGTTTTAAAGAAGTCCAGCTTTGCTTTCAGCTGCTGGGAAAGGGATGCCATAGAATTCTTCATCTTCGAGAGGGTACTATTGTAACGCAACAGATTCATCCTACATGGACGAGAAGAAGGCCCTATTACCTTCTGAAACTGGAAGTGCAGACTTCCACTTACATCAAAAGGAGATACTTCAGAGTGCAGCAGTGAGCACAAAAGCAGCTGTGCAGAGGTCGAAACTCTAAGCTTTTCATTAATGGCTCCACTCAGGGGCTTCCCCATTCCAACAGGGTCCCATTCCTGTCCTTTCCCTTTCACCAGGGAGCAAAGGCAGAGCTTAAAGTACTGTAGAGAAACTGCCACCGTACATGGCTGCTCGCTGCCCCTGCTGGAGCCGGTTACAGTCCTCCTTCAGCATCCGGATCGTGTGCCAGATCTGACCCCACACCTTCCTCAACTGGAAAAAGTGGAGATTCTTCTTTGGATCCTGAACTGGAAACAAGAGAGGGGAGGAGAAACATCCATATCAGTGTGAAGCCCAAAAGTACTGTTACCGCATGACAAAACAGACCAAAACATCACTCCATTGAGGGGCATGCTACAACCTTGCAAAGCCTACAGTTGGCTCCCCGCTAGGCAGCTTCCCCAGTGTATCTTATATACACTTGTATGTATTTTGGGGAAATCAAACACTTCCTTTCCTCAGTTGTTCTGACAAACTGGATGAATGCTATGCCAGTCCATTTTACTGCTTCTTCAGCCCCAGTATGCAAAAGCTCCCTCTTCTCTTTGCACACGAATTGCCACCACAGAACACAGGCTGCCCTCTCAAGGCTGACAACCTCTCACATTCATGCTAGAGAAAGTCCTTACGGATGCAGTCAACGCTTTCCGGATGAGGACGCAAGGCAACCTGAGCCTCATAGGTGACCTTCTGGTTATCGAAGAGGAAGAGGAGGTCTGTGTCTGCAGCTGCAGTGTCATTCACCTGCAGAAGAGAAAAGACCCAACTAGGTTCTCTCAGAAAAAGCAAACCTCAGTACTACCATAAACAGAGCGTTCCTCCTCAGCCAAAGACTGAGCACCAAAGGTAAGAGGGTGGCTATTTGGTCTGTGTGGTTACTGTGACAAAAGCCTGCCAGAACAGCAGGGAGGGCTGTGCTTTCCATGTCAGAGCAATGCCTGCTGATTCACTCAGCAGCAGGGGAGGGAGTATCCAGACTCACCTTGCTATCAGCTGTATGTTTAGTGGACAGCTTCTGAGAAAACAGTGCAAGTCCAGCTTCCTGCAGTAGCTCCTGGTCCTGTTCTGGGATGCCCGTATCTAACTGGATCCTGGCCTTCACACTCTGCAGAGTCTCCTCCTCTGTCACAGGGTAGGTGTGTACAGTTCCCGTAACCATGTTCAAAACATGAAGCAACTACAAGAGTAGTGTGACATGAGAAGGGCTGAAGATACATTGGTTGTGTCTGAGCAGAGATTGCAAGACTGAGACACTGGGCACTGCTAAACTGTTCAAAGCACCTGCAGGGCTCAAGAAGTCACCTCACAGCTACTTCATAACATTATGCCAAAGTTCTTGTCCTCCATCAACCAGAAGAGAGCCACGTAGCAATTAAACAGCTTCAGTTGCAGAATCCTCTACCAGAATAAGGAACCAAGCACACACAGAAGCCATTTGCTTCTCCCCACAAGCTCAGGGAATATCTGTCCTCAGATAAGCAAGATAAAAGCATCTGTCACTAACTCTCAGGAGACAGCTAAATCAAATTCTGCGGTGCTGCTCCTCCTCTTAGGTCTATGATTTAAGCCTCTTTTCTCAAGGGCTACAGGCAACTGCTCTCTGGAAAGCTCTTCAGGCTACACAGACCCATCGCTCACCTTCAAGTTCAAAATGTCATCCAAAGCTTTGAAACACCCATTGGGTCCATAGGTAGGATCTGTACCTCTCTGCCGTGGGTGCCACATTAACATGAGTTGCAGCCATTTCTCCAGCCTCCCAGCCAAAACACTGAAGGACCAAAACAAGGAGATCAGAAGGGGTGGAAGTGCATTTGTAGTTACTACATGGCCTGGTTGTTGCAGCAGGACTGATGAACAACTCCACCCACCCATCACAACTGCAGTGTTTAGAGGGCAGAAATAGACTTACGACTACACAGGTCTGACAAGGGACACAAGCATTCATTGTGTCATGCACTCAATTCATCCACAGATTAACACAGGAATGCATATAATATAAACCTTTTGCGGATGGAACAGTTTATCCCAGTATGGCAAAACAGAGTTCTAGTCCTCACCTGTTTAGATTGTTTGGGCAGGGTAAGCTACTAGAAAATTTGACTTCTCCAGATAAGTCTTCGTAAACGACAATATCCAGCTCACTCTTCTGTCGTACCTTCGTGTGCCTGATGAATTCAAGCAAGTACAATGGTGAAATAATCATCATAGAATAGTCTGGGTTGGAAGGGACATTAAAGACCATCTGATTTAACTCCCTGCCCCGGGCAGGGACACCTTCCACTAGAGCAGGTTGCTTGAACACTGCCAGGGATGAGGCAGCCACAGCTTCTCTGGGCACCCTGTGCCAGTGCCTCAGCACCCTCCCAGGGAAGAACTTTCTCCTAATCTATAAATCTCCCCTCTTTCAGCTTAAAGCCATTCCCCCTTGTCCTATCACTACATGCCCTTGCAAAATATCCCTCTCCAGATTCCTTGTAGACCCCCTTTAGGTATTGGAAGCTGCTCTAAGGTCTCCCTGGAGCCTTCTCTTCTCCAGGCTGAAGAAGCCCAGCTCTTTCAGCCTGTCTCCATAGGAGAAGGAGCTCCAGCTCTTTGGGCATCTTTGTGGCCCTCCAACAGGTCTACATCCTTCTTATGTTGTAATCCTTCTTATGTTATAATCACCTGCCTCTCCCAGCCTGCATGTTAGTAGGCTCTTTAAGCTGCTCTTAACGGATCTAATACAGATGCCACTTTGGCTTCTGCTACCTACCCTGCAGGAGTCAGTCCTGATCCCAAAGAATCAGGAATGCTGAACTTACGTAGGTCAAACCCCTGTGAAGGGAGTCAGTCTTTATAAAGGCAAAAAACATAGGGATACTACCCTAAGAATCAAGGGACCTGTAACAGGACAGTGGCATTGCATGCACTCTGTATCACCCAGCCCCAGCTCACTCACCACTGCACTGGCTGCCAGTTGGGTAGGAACGGCCGGAATCCTGTAATGCACTCGAAAGCCAGTGTGCCAAAGCTCCAGTAATCCACTGTCACCGTGTACTTCTGCTGTTCCAGCAGCTCTGGAGCCTGAGACAGTTTACACACTTAAGACAAAGCCACCCATCTCTTAGCTCTCTCTATCCCTTAAGACCTCATTGACATTTGTATAAGAGATTAAAGACTGTGCTGAACACTCTGCTTCTCATGAGGTTTGAGATCCTCTCAGGGAGGACAGCAGAGGTAATTGGCACCTAAGGCTTCTTATAGCAGACACTGTGAAAAACCAATGTCAGCAAAAAAACCCCAGTCACCTTTGCTAGGTGCAGCACCCCAAATGCACTTCATCCAGCCCAAAGCCTGGTAACAGTTAACAATATCCCACTGCAAAGTGCTAGCTGCTCTTCTGGCTTAACTCCTTCCTTACCAAGTACTGGAGAGTCCCAACAAAGGATGTGCATAGGCTACCCTGATCCAACTCCTTAGCATAACCAAGGTCGATGATTTTGTGTATTAACTGAAACACACAACAGAGAGTATGAACACTGGAGAGAAGTCCTGTTAAAAGCACACCATAGAGCAGAGAAAGAAAAGGTTCAGCTCTTCAAAGGTATGCAGAAAATGTGCCAATGAAGAGATGGAAGCAGAAATGGGAGGCTCTTGTAGCTTCCTAAAATCACAAATAGGTAAAGTTGTCATTGGCTCAAGACACACAGAGCTGGAGACATTACTGCTACTTCAGATCTTTAGTCAATTGGTACAGACCAGTTCTTTCCTTAGTGATTTGAAAGTCAGAATGTCAGATGTCACCAGAAATCTAATACAACCTTTCATCTCAGCTGCATGCAGAATACTGTTCACCTGACACACAGAGCTGTTACCCTGGGCTGGGTGCTCTTGCAGAGGGACCACTGTACATGCGTGTTCCTCTTACAGTTACTTGTCTGTGCAGGCAGAGACACCTGGTTCCTGCTTACCCTTTGCTCTCCCTGCTGCAGCACAATGTTCTCTGGTTTCAAGTCTCTGTGGATAATCCTGTTCTCATGAAGGTACCTGAGAGCAGAAGCTGAGAGACAGAAAAAGCCACTTTTAAGAGCGTAACTTACAGTGCCTAGCCTGAGCTCAGTAAGGATTCATTTGTACCTAGTACAAGCATGGCTTTTGGGTAAAATCTTACATGATCAAACACACAATGAAACACCAAGTGCAAGCGGAAAAATCGGTGTCAAACACCTCTGGACACAAACAGTTTGCTCTCTGGGTATCATTTCCCCATCACTACGGAGTACAAGGATGAGGCAGCAGAATACAAATGCTCTGGGAACACAAAGGCTGGGGGATGATGCCTAACAGCAGTAAAAGTAATGACAAATGCACATCTATTCTCTTGCCAAAAGCTCACTCTTGAAGCGTACATCTGCCCCAAATGCACTTCTTGGGTATCTTCTCTCTAAGGCCTTAGCATCTGCCCAGTTCAGCCTCAGCTGCTGAGCAGTAAGATTACAGCATAGCTTGACCAAAACACTGCACCCTAAAAGCATCTAGACAGCACTTGGCAAACGGCACTAGAACTGTCTAAAATTCCACGTAGTGGTTGCCTAAGTGTTAATGGAAACCCACTGATCACACATGCTCTGGAAGCCTGATGATCAGCTGTTAAGCTGAGGGTGAAGTCCGATGTGCAATGTAAACACGAGTCACTTGGCAAGTGTTCAGCTATTCAGAACCTCCCAGGAAATCCCGAGAGGCATTTCTGCTGGCCAAGAAAATCCATCCCTACATTTTCAAGAACACAAAAAACCCCAAAGGTTGGCTCTCCCACAGGGACACTTGGCAGAGCAGGACAGGAAACAAGCATACTCTTTAAAGGTCAGCCTAAGGTGGAGTCATTAAGCTCACCGCTTAATAGCCTTAGAGGGGATTCAGCACCGAAAGGGCTTCCATACTTGAGACAACTGAACCACTACTACTTACCAATATCAGATAACAAGATGAGAATAGCTTCTTCCCGCAAGCCACAGCAATTCTCCAGCTGATTCAGGTACTGCAAGAAAACAACACAGAACAGTCTTTCCCTCTTGTATCCCAAGTCACAGTCCCGCAAACTCTCAGCGATGCAAGAAGTTCCAGTAACAGCAATGAAACTCTCTAGAAGCACAAAGCTCTGTGGGGCTGTGACTGCCAGTAGCAGCAATTACAGCTTCAGACCTTGGTCTAAGCACACAGGAGGAGGAAAAAGTGGGTGAAAGAAGTCAGTGTCATCCCCACTTCCTGCCACTTGCTCCATCCTTTATAGCCATTTCCCCTGTGCCTGACAGTATCAGCTCAGATCTCAGCTCTGAGTTTTACCTAGGAGTAAATTATGCCAAAGGTTAGAAAACCAGTAAGAATAGAATTAAGCTCCTATGGCAGATAGGTAATAGACAGAAAGTTAATAACTTTCCTTAAGGGTACAGCCCACAGAGGTACCTGGCCCTGTGATGGTCTTGGCCATACACCCTGTTGCACAGGGCTCACACATGCTCTCATGCTCTGCGTGCAAACTCCTCACAGTGTCACTTGCAGCCAAGCAAACACAAAAAGCTTCCGAAAGCACTTAAGTCTTCAAAAGCTGAACATGATATCAAGGACCAACCCACCAAAACCTGTTGGTGCCATGGCAAGAATGAGGCAGCATGAAGATGTGAAAACAGGTTTTACAGGGAAGCTTCAATAGAAAGCGTAGGATCAGCTGAGCAGCTGATGTGGCTGTTCATGACTGTCCCAGGGAGCTCACCTTGCGGAGGTCTCCGCCTTGGCAGTACTCCATGGCCAGCAGTGGCAAGTCGTTTGGTGCAAGCTTCTGCATCCCTTCAGGGACATCACGGGCAGCCACCACATTGGGATGGTTCAGCCTGAGGAGCAGAAATGAGGCAAGTGCTCACAGTGAGTGGAACCAGGGTAACACCTCAAAGGCAATTGTTCTGCAGCAGCTCTGCAGTGTTGCGTGTTCACGGTCATCACACCAACACCCACAAGGGCTTTAATCCTTTTATAACCCAAACTTGTGAATTCTGAAGGTCCGCGATTCATCCGTCCTTCATGGACCTAGACTCATCCCGGCTCCTTTAGCTTCCCATGCAGGCAGCGCATCCCTTCAAGGCACACGCACCCCTCCCAAGAGCTACAGGAACACGCCTCGCAAGGGAGCGCGGCGCATTCTGTCCCCAGCCTCCAGAAAAGACCC